>NC_073379.1:12577263-12637263 GCF_028641065.1 Leucoraja erinaceus
TTTATCTACCTTCGATTTTTCCAGCATCTGCAGTTGCTTCTTAAATATTCTGCATTCTGTATCTTATAACAAATGTGAAGCACTTTGGCCAACAAGAGTTGTTTTTTTAAATGTGCTATATAAATAAATGTGATACTTGTCTTGACTTCCTATTTACACCTCCTGTACTTGTGTTTGCCATGATTGTAGCAATGTATAGTATTACATGATCTGTTAAGGCAGCATGCCCCCTCCCCTGTGTCCCACCTACACTCACACCTGTTTGTCCCCCTCTCCCCTACATTCTTTCATCCAGCTTCACAATTTGCAACTTCAATCCTTTTGTCTCACACCTTCTGTCTTATCACCTCTGGCCTTTGACCAACCATCTGCCTGTCAAGTAATTCTCCTTACCTTTAGTTCAGTTCAGTTTAGTTTGGTTTAGGGATGCAGCATGGAAACAGGCCCTTTGGCCCACCGAGTCCACACTGTCCAGCAATCACCCGTTCCCGAGTTCTGCCCGACACACTAGAGACAATGTACAGCAGCCAATTAACCGACAAACCCGGCACGTTTTTGGAATGTGGGAGGATATTCGAGCACGGGGAGAAAACCCATGGCGAACGTACAAACTCCATACATGCAACACCCGTAGTCAGGATCGAACCCGGGTCTCTGCTGCTGAAGGGCAACAACTCTAGCGCTGCGCCACTCCTCCGCCCAAAGTGTCGGCCTATTACCTGTACACGATCTATGCTGCCCCTCCTCTATTTTCCCCAGGAGCTCCGGTTTCCTCCTACAGTCCAAAGACGTGCGGGCATGTGGGTGAACTGGCTTCTGTGAATTGTCCCTAGTGTGTAGAATGAAACCAGTGTACCCTGTGATCATTGAGGGTCTCAACCCGAAACGTTACCCATTCCTTCTCACCATAGGTGCTGCCTCACCCTCTGAGTTACTCCAGCATTTTGTGTCTATCTACCGGTGATCATTGGTCGGCATGGACTTGGTGGGCCAAAGAGCCTTTTTTCACACTGAACTAAATAAACTAAACTGAGACAGTTTTGTGCAGGTAAACTGCAGATACCTACATAGAACCATAGAAAATAGGTGCAGGAGTAGGCCATTCGGCCCTTCGAGCCTGCACCGCCATTCAATATGATCATGGCTGATCATCCAACTCAGTATCCCGTACCTGCTTTCTCTCCATTCCCCCGGATCCCTTTAGCCACAAGGGCCACATCTAACTCCCTCTTAAATATAACCAATGGACTGGCCTCAACAACATTCTGTGGCAGAGAATTCCACAAACTCACCACTCTCTGTGTAAAAAATGTTTTTCTCATCTCGGTCCTAAAAGATTTCCCCCTTATCCTTAAACTGTGACACCTTGTTCTGGACTTCCCCAACATCGGGGATAATCTTCCTGCATCTAACCTGTCCAACCCCTTAAGAATTTTGTAAGTTTCTATAAGATCCCCCCTCAATCTTCTAAATTCTAGCGAGTACAAGCCGAGTCTATCCAGTCTTTCTTCATATGAAAGTCCTGCCATCCCAGGAATCAGTCTGGTGAACCTTCTCTGTACTCCCTCTATGGCAAGAATGTCTTTCCTCAGATTAGGAGAACAAAACTGTACGCAATACTCGAGGTGTGGTCTCACCAAGACCCTGTACAACTGCAGTAGAACCTCCCGGATCTTATACTCAAATCCTTTTGCTATGAATGCTAACATACCATTCGCTTTCTTCACTGCCTGCTGCACCTGTATGCCTACTTTCAAAGACTGGTGTACCATGACACCCAGGTCTCGTTGCATCTCCCCTTTTCCTAATCGGCCACCATTCAGATAATAGTCTACTTTCCTGTTTTTGCCACCAAAGTGGATAGCCTCACATTTATCCACATTAATCTGCATCTGCTATGCATTTGCCCACTCACCCAACCTATCCAAGTCACCTTGCAGCCTCCTAGCATCCACCTCACAGCTAACACTGCCCCCCAGCTTGGTGTCATCCGCAAACTTGGAGATGTTGCATTTAATTCCCTCATCCAGTTCATTAATATATATTGTAAATAGCTGAGGTCCCAGCACTGAGCCTTACGGTACCCCACTAGTCACTACCTGCCATTCTGAAAAGGACCCATTTACTCCTACTCTTTGCTTCCTGTCTGCCAGCCAGTTCTCTATCCACATCAATACTGAACCCCCAATACAGTGTGCTTTAAGTTTGTATACTAATCTCTTATGTGGGACCTTGTCGAAAGTCTGAAAGTCCAGATGTAACACATCCACTGGTTCTCCCTTATCCACTCTACTAGTTCTATAAGATTCGTCAGACATGATTTGCCTTTCATAAATCCATGCTGACCTTGTCCAATGAATTTACCACTTTCCAAATGTGCTGCTATCCCATCTTTAATAACTGACTCTAGCATTTTCCCCACCACCGATGTTAGACTAACTGGTCTGTAATTCCCCGTTTTCTCTCTCCCTCCCTTTTTAAAAAGTGGGGTTACATTAGCTACCCTCCAATCCTCGGGAACTACTCCAGAATCTAAAGAGTTTTGAAAAATTATCACTAATGCTTCCACTAGTTCAGCCATGATTGAAAGGCGGAGGAGAATTGATGTGCCGAATGAGCTGATTCTCCTCCTGTGACTTACGCTGGTTGACAAAAAAAAGTCATAAAGTGCTGGAGTATCTCAGCGGGTCAGACAGTCTGAAGAAGGGTCCCGACCCGAAACGTTGCCTGTCCCTTGTTCTCCACAGACACAGCCTGACCCGCTGAGTTGCTCCAGCACTTTGTGCTTTTTTTTCTGTGCAGAGAAAGTGCATTTCCCTCTTTGCAGTCAGTCAGGAAGCGGCTGCGTGTCGTGGAGGCATGAGTCACCCATTAGCCCTCTCGTCCGAAGGCCAGTTATGTTGCTTCAGCTCCCACCCACATCCCCGCGACCGAGCTCACACTGCAGGCTCTACAGGCTGGACTGCACCCTTTAAAATGTAATTGCATGCAAATCTGGCTCTCTGCAAATAAAAGATTGCAAAGTTGGCTGCGAATACAACTGCGCAATGTTTGTGTGGTTTGCAGCCAAAGTGGTGATCGCTCTTCGTCCCTCCTCTCCCCTTCCGTGCAAACTAGAGTACAGCAGTGTGTGAGGGAGATGTCCCTTAAAGGCACAGTCCCCACAGTCGTCATGCACGCCCTGGGGCGGTGTGGTGTTGGGTGGCTACAGTGATGCAGTTAGTAGAGCCGCTGTCTCACAGCACCAGAGACTCGGGTTCGATCCTGACCTCGGGTGCTGTCTGTGTGGAGTTTGTACGTTCTCCCTGTGACCCCGTGGGTTTTCCTCCGGTAACTCCGGTTTCTTCCCACATCCCAAAGACGAGTGGGCTAGTTGGTTAATAGACCAGAAAATTGCCCCTCATATAGCACAAAAACAGGCCCTTCGGTCCATCTCACCCCTGCTGTCCAAGATGCACCATCTAAGTTCATCCTATTTTAATGCATGTGCCCATATCCCTCTAAATCTTTCCCATCCATGTACCTGTCCAAATATCTTTTAAAAGTTGTTATTTCCCTGACTCAACTACCTCCTCTGGAAGCTCGTTCCATACAGCCACCACACTCTGTGTGGAAAACGTTGCCCCTCAGGTTCCTATTAAATCTTTCCCCTCTCACCTGACATCTGGTTCTCCATTCCCCTACCCTGGGTAAAAGGTACCCTCTCTATTCTCCTCACGATCTAATACACCACTGAGATCACCCCTCAGCCTCCTGGACCCCAAGGAATACAGTCCTAGCCTGCCCAGTGCAAAATTAGGCCAATGGAACTAACTCAATTGGATGGACACAAGATGCTGGAGTAACTCAGCGGGACAAGCAACATCTCTGGAGAGAAGGAATGGGTGACGTTTTGGGTCGAGAACCTTCTTCAGACTGAAGAACCTTGTTCTTCCTGTACGGAATTTGTGCGTTCTCCCCATGGCCTGCGTAGGTTTTCTCTGAGATCTTCGGTTTCCTCCCACACTCCAAAGACGTACAGGTTTGTAGGTTAATTGGCATGGTAAACGTAAACATTGTCCCTAGTGGGTAGTGTTAATATGATCGCTGGTCAGCGCGGACCCGTTGGGCCGAAGGGCCTGTTTCTGCGCTGTATCTCTAAACTAAACTAAACTAAACTAAACTAAACTAAACTAAACTAAACCTTCTTCAGACAGAACCTTCTTTAGTCTGAAGAAGGGTCTCGACCCGAAACGTCACCTATTCCTCTCTCCAGAGATGCTGCCTGTACCGCTGAGTTACTCCAGCATTTTGTGTCTACCTTCGATTTAAACCAGCATCTACAGCTCTTTCCTACACACTCAATTAGGTATCTTGGTCAGCAAGAATCAGTCAGACCGACTGGCCTGTTTCTGTGTTGTATGAACTCTACAACCAAATATCTCTCTCTGAACTCTCTCCTGTTTCTCTCTGTCCCCATTTCTCTCTCTCTCCCCTCTCTCCCCCACAGACCTGTCTCTCCTTCACCTTTCTCTTGTTCTCTTTCCCCTCTTCTGCTTTCTCTCACTTCCCTTTTCTCTCCCTGCCCCCCTCTCCATCACCCTATCTCTCTCTTTTTTATCTCCTTCTGTCTTTCTTTCTGTCCCTACCACATATGTGTCTTTCTCCCTCTCAACCTCTCTTTCTCTGCCTCTCTCCCTCTCACTTCCCCACTGCCCCCTGCTGTGTCTCCACCACATCTGTCATCTCTCTCTACTTCTCTTTCTGTCTCTCTCACCATCTCATGCTGTCTCTATCCCATCTCCCCGTCTTTCTCTCTCTGCCCCATC
Organism: Leucoraja erinaceus; assembly: GCF_028641065.1. Taxonomy (NCBI): domain Eukaryota; kingdom Metazoa; phylum Chordata; class Chondrichthyes; order Rajiformes; family Rajidae; genus Leucoraja; species Leucoraja erinaceus. Next base: position 12,582,072 of record NC_073379.1, read on the forward strand.
TCTCTATTCTCTCGTTCCCTCTTTCTTTCTTGTTCCCACTGTCTCGCTCTCTGTCTCTACCCCATTTCTTTGTCTTTCTCCCTCTCTCTCCCTCTTTCTCTCCCCATGTCCCTCTCTCTCATAGGTTTAAGGTGAGGGGGGGGGGGGGGGGGGGGGGAAGATTTAATAGGAACCTGAGGGGTGATGTTTTCACACAGAGGGTGGCGGCTTTATGGGAAGAGCTGCCAGAAGAGGTAGTTGAGGCAGGTACTATCGCAACATTTAAGAAACATTTGGACAGGTATGGATAGGAGAAGTTTAGAGGAATAGAGGCCAAGGGGAGGTAGATGGGACTTGTTGGTCAGTGTGAGCAAGTTGGGCCGAAGGGTCTGTTCCACACTGTATGATCTAGCACTCTCTCTTCCTCCCCTCCCTCTCCCTCGCCACCTTTCCCTTCTTCTCTCTTTCTCTCTCCCACTCTGTCTCAACCACTTTTTTTTTTCCATTCCAAGGACTTTATTCAACAATTGCATGTTACAGGGAACCAAAAGTACATAAACGTTCAATGGTTACAATACATCAAGCAGGCATTATAGTACAATGGTGCAATCTTTATCTACAATGCTCTCCACCCCCCATGCCAACCAGCATTGACGGAAGGTTTCCAGAGTCCATGTGGACACTGCGTGTTCCCTCTCCAGGGACGGACATCGGCCCGAAAGAGGGGCAGGCAGCCGACTGGTGTGACCATCAAACCCCCCCCCCCGCTGACTGGACCCGCGTATGGACTCTTGGTCAGACCCAGGAGCAAACCGACAGGGAGTTCCCATCCCCTTGGGATCCCCCCCCCCCCCCCCCCCGATCGGCCCTCCCTACCTCCTGCCTTGTGTCCAAACACCAGGATTGTGGGACTAAAATGCAACCAGAACTTGAGGAGCAGCCCCTTCAGATATTGGTGCAGGGGCAGCAACCTCACACACCCCACGTACACGAGGAACATGGTCTCTTCCTCGCCGCAGAAGTCACAGCCGGCTGGCGAGTCCGTGAAATGACTCTAAAGGTTATTACAGGCCACAGCCCTGTGCAACACTCTCCACCACAGGTCCCCAATGTAAAGGGGGAGGAGGACTCCCTTGTAGAGAAACCTCCATTGGGGACCGCCCCTCCACTGGGGACCGCCCCCACCACTGGGGACCGCCCCCTCCACTGGGGACCGCCCCCACCACTGGGGACCGCCCCCTCCACCGGGGACCGCCCCCTCCACCCCCGCCCCTCCACTGGGACCGCCCCCCTACACTGGGGACCTCCCCCCCCTCTGGGACCCACCCCTTCACTGGGGACCGCCCCCTCCACTGGGGACCGCCCCCTACACTGGGGACCGCCCCCTCCACTGGGGACCGCCCCCTCCACTGGGGACCGCCCCCTACACTGGGGACCGCCCCCTCCACTGGGGACCGCCCCCTACACTGGGGACCGCCCCCTACACTGGGGACCGCCCCCTCCACCGGGGACCCGCCCCCTCCACTGGGACCCTCCCCCTCCACTGGGGACCGCCCCCTCCACTGGGGACCGCCCCCTCCACTGGGGACCGCCCCCTCCACTGGGGACCGCCCCCTCCACTGGGGACGCCGCCCCCTGGGGACGCCCCCCACACTGGGGACCGCCCCCTCCACTGGGGACCGCCCCCCTCCACTGGGGACCGCCCCCTCCACTGGGGACCACTGGGGACCTCCACTGGGGACCGCCCCCTCCACTGGGACCCCGCCCCCTCCACTGGGGACCGCCCCCCTCCACTGGGGACCACCCCCTCCACTGGGGACCGCCCCCTCCACTGGGGACCGCCCCCTCCACTGGGACCGCCCCCTCCACTGGGGACCCCCCTCCACTGGGACCGCCCCCTCCACTGGGGACCGCCCCCTCCACTGGGGACCGCCCCCCCCCCCACTGGGACCCGCCCCCTCCACTGGGACCGCCCCCTCCACTGGGACCCCCCTCCACTGGGACCCGCCCCCTCCACTGGGACCCGCCCCCCTGGGGACCCGCCCCCTCCACTGGGGACCCCCCTCCACTGGGGACCCGCCCCTCCACTGGGGACCCCCCCTCCACTGGGGACCGCCCCCTCCACCCCCCTCCACCCGCCCCCTCTGGGGGGGACCGCCCCTCCACTGGGACCGCCCCCTCCACTGGGGACCCGCCCCCTCCTCCACTGGGGACCCCCCCTCCACTGGGGACCGCCCCCTACACTGGGGACCGCCCCCTCCACTGGGGACCGCCCCCCACTGGGACCCGCCCCCTCCACTGGGACCCGCCCCCTCCACTGGGACCCGCCCCCCCCACCGGGGACCCGCCCCCTCCACTGGGGACCGCCCCCTCCACGGGGACCGCCCCCTCCACTGGGGACCCGCCCCCTCCACTGGGGACCGCCCCCTCCACTGGGGGACCCGCCCCCTCCACTGGGGACCGCCCCCTCCACTGGGGACCCGCCCCCTCCACTGGGGACCGCCCCCCTCCACTGGGGACCCCCCCCTCCACTGGGACCGCCCCCTGGGGACCCGCCCCCTCCACTGGGGACCCCCCCCCCCTCACACTGGGGACCGCCCCCTCCACTGGGGACCGCCCCCTCCACTGGGGACCGCCCCCGCCATCAGGTAGTAACACGGAGTGTCCGGGCGGAAGACGATGGCGAGGAGGTGTAGAGTGTGCAGGAGCATCCCGTACTGTACATGTCTCTCCGCATCACGGATCTGTCTCAACCCCATTTCTCCCTGTCACGTTCTCTCTCTCTCTCTCTCTCTCTCTCTCTCTCTCTCTCTCTCTCTCTCTCTCTCTCTCTCTCTCTCTCTCTCTCTCTCTCTCTCTCTCTCTCTCTCTCTCTCTCTCTCTCTCTCTCCCCCATCCTCTCTCTTCCTCATCTCTCTCTCTTGTCTCGTGATCTTCCTGTCAGAGTGGCTGAGCAATTCCTGTTTTTATTTCCGTCCACAAACCCGCCTGGCTTGGCAGTTGATCTCTGTTCCTTGAAGGTCACGTGTGCCCAAACCCTGAAACACCCTCCAGAGCCATACACGGGGGCCTCGGACAACGGAGAGCAGGGGGCCCTTCTGGAGTGGGGGCTACAAAACACACGGCTTGCAAGCACTGCAACCCCACGCAGCAGACCCGACCAAAGATTTGTGCCGTTGGACTTTCAACTGACGGCAGCCTCAAGAATTACCGGTGACCTTATAAAGGAGAAGTTGTGGTTTACGAACCGTGTCTGGTCTTCCGATCGTCAAAATGCTGTTACTGCACTGGCGACAATTAGCCCATCATTTCTGTAACTCTTTGCAGAACAGTGGTGCAGCTGCTGGAGCTGCTGCCTCACAGCACCATAGACCCGCATTCAATCCTGACCTCAGTTGCTGTGTGTGTGTGTGTGTGTGTGTGTGTGTGTGTGTGTGTGTGTGTGTGTGTGTGTGGTGTGTGTGTGTGTGTGTGTGTGTGTGTGTGTGTGTGTGTGTGTGTGTGTGTGTGTGTGTGTGTGTGTGTGTGGAGTTTGCACGTTCACCCTGTGACTGTGTGGGTTTCCTCCCTCACCCCAAAGACCTGCGGGTTCGTAGGTTATTTGGCTTCTGTAAATTGACCGTAGTGTGCAGAGAGTGGATGAGAAAGTGGTATAACATAGAACTATCCCATGTAAGAACAGGTCGACGTGGACTCGGTGGGCTGAAGGGCCTGTTTCCGCACTGTATCTCGAAACTAAACTAATCAATAAGGAGAATTCATTGTTCACACTGGTGGGTTTAGGTTTAATATTGTCACATGTACTTAAGTACAATGAAAAGCTTTATTTTACTCCATCCATCTGCCAATCAACCCCTCCCCCCCCCTCACCTGTTTCCACCTATCACTGCCTCCACCCCTCTTCCAGCTTTCTCCCCACCGCCCCCCCGACAATCAGTCTGAAGAAGGGTCCCCGACTCGAAACATCATGTTCTCCAGAGATTCTGCCTGACCCGCTGAGTTACTCCAGCACTCTGTGAAATGTCACCTATCCATGTTCTCCACAGATGCTGCCTGACCCGCTGAGTTACTCCAGCACTCTGTGAAACGTCACCTATCCATGTTCTCCACAGATGCTGCCTGACCCGCTGAGGTACTCCAGCACCCTGTGTTCCTTCACTAAAGCTTCTTATTCCAGTAAACCTCTTTCCAAAGCCTTGGGTGTGGTGCCCAGAACGGGACACAATGGTCCATTTGTGGCCAAACCAACAAACGTGCACTGTGACTTCCTTCCTCTTGTACTCTGTGCCTTATGGCCAGGAGCCTGTATGTTTCTTAATCCACTTTCTCAGATGCCTTCTACTGACCCGCGCACGTACACCGCCAGCTATCTTCGCATTTCTAGTCATAGACTCATACACACTGGCCAACCTGAGGAGCACCTTCAGCAACAGTCTGGTTCCACCAAGATGCAGCACAGAAAGCCACAGGAGATTATTTTTCCCTGCGGCTATCAAGCGGTACAACTCCTCCCCCTTCAGTCGTGGGGTAGACTGACTCCCCTCCCCTTCACCCCCCTCCCCAATCTTTGCACATCCCCAATCCTTTCCACTCGACACTTTAATTTCATGTTTCATGTGCCTTGTGTTTTATGACTGAATGCTGGTTCCCTCCTGGGATAAATACGGTTCTATCGTATCATATCCGACACTGCGTGGAAACATGCCCACATGTCCTAACTACACTAGTCCCACCTGCTTGGATTTGGCCCATATGCAGCTTAGCTTAGTTTAGCTTAGCTTACTGGTGGGACAGGCCCTTTAGGCACACCACTAGTCTCAGGTCTCCAGTCCGAGAAGCAACCTTCCACCATCACCCTCTGCTTCCTTCCATGAAGCCAATTTTACATCCATTCATCCATCTCTCCTTGAATCCCAGGGGATCTAACCTTCCAGTGCAGCCTACCATGTGGAATAATGTCGAATGCCTTACTGGTCCATGTATACAACATCTACAGTTCTGCCCTCATTGACCTTTTTGGTCACGTCTTCAAAAAACTCAATCAGATTTGTGAGTCGACGTCCCACAAACAAAACCATGCTGACTATCCCTAATCACCCCTTGTTTGTCTAAATGCACGTATATCCTATTCCTCAGAACACTCTCTGGTAACTTTCCAACCACAGATGTTAAACGCACTGTAGTTCCTAACCCTTTCCCTGCAGCCCTTTTCGAACAGAGGCACAACATTTGCCTCCCTGTAGTCTTCCCGCATCTCTCCTGTATTTAACTCATAAATCTCCATGAGGGCTCCTGCCATCTCCTCTCTAGTTTCCCACAGGCCCGAGAGATTTATCAATCTTCATACATGTTAGGACCTTCAGCACCTCTGCGACCATAATTTTTGTAAGGTGTCCTTGAGACTCTTGAAAGGCGCCCATAAATAAAATGAATTATTATTATTATAATACTGACTGCTCGCAAGACACTTCCAGTGACTACCTCAAGTTCCTCAGTCCTCCTGTCTTTCTCCTTGGTAAGAACAGAGAAGAAATACGCCTTGACTATTGAGTATGTCTTGCCCATCTCCTGTGGCTCCACACAGAGTTGACTGCTTTGATTCCTGAGGGGTCCCAGGGGTCCCAGTCTCTCTCTGGGTCCCAGTCTCTCTCTCCCTTTTTCCATTCATGTACTCACAAAATCTCTTTGGGATTATCCTTAATGCTATCCGCCTTAATGCTATCCGCCGGAGCCATCTCCTGTCCCCTTTTTACCTTTCTGATTTCTTTTTTTAGCTTACCCCTTAGTTCCCAAAACCCCTTCAGGGATACACTCGATCCCAGCTGCCTCTACCTGTCCCATGTCTCCTTATTACTCTTGACCAAAGCCTCAAATTCCCACATCATCCAGGCTTCTTTACGTTTGCCTGTCTTGCCCTTCACTCTAAAAAGGACCATGCATCTCCTGAACTCTTGTCAGCACACTGATAACAATATCATCATACCATCGATAAGTACAACAAGTACATTTTCAGTGGAATATATATGGAACAAGCTGCTCCATGAAGTATTTGAAGTGGGTATAATAACTAAAAAGACATTTGAACAGGTTCGTGGATAGGAAATGTTTAGAGGGATATGTGCCAAATGGGACCAGTTTAGAAGGGGCTGAAGGGGCTATTTCTGTGCCGTGTGTCACTATGACATCAGGTGGTCCAAAAGGGAAATGAAAGAGTGGAATTAACAAGAACTAGTGTGAACGGGAGATTGATAGTCAGTGTGGACTCAGTGGGTCGAAGGGCCTGTTTCCATGCTGTATAACTAAACTAAAGAAATGTGTAGGAAGGAACTGCAGATGTTGGTTTACACCGAAGATAGACACAAAATGCTGAAGTAACTCAGCAGGACAGGCAGCATCTCTAGAGAAAAAGAATAGGTCAGAGAGGGGAGCAAAACTTCTTCAAAGTAGGCATACCTTGAGGAGATTTCGCAATGGAGCAGACAAAATGTGGAGGAAGGAACTGCAGATGAAGAAGGGTCTTGACCCAAAATGTCACCTGTTCCTTTTCTCTAGAGACGGTGCCTGGCCCGCTGAGTTACTCGAGCATTTTGTGTCTATCTTTACTTAAGTTCCAGTGTGCTGTAGTATTGAAGTTTTCCCTTTTGCTTGACTGTTGTATAAATGCACCCCTGGACCTCTCCGTAGAGTAAGGAAATTCTCCCTGGTGGACTGCTCACGTTTATACCACAGCAATATTGCAAGGACAATTGTTTTGGTCATTGTTGCATTGCTGTTTAGAACATAGAACAGTTCAGCACAGGCACAGGTCCTTCAGCCAACTATGTCCATGCCGAACCTGATGCCAAGTTAAACGAATCTCCTCTGCCTGTACATGCATGTCCAAAACCCTCTTAAACTCCACTATCATATTTGCTTCCACAACCACCCCTGGCCAGCGCATTCCAGGCACCCACAACTGTGTAAAAATGTTGCCCCGCACGCGATCTATATTTCGCCGTTCTCTGCATATCCACGTGCCTATCTAAAAGCCTCCGAAAAACACACACAATCATATCAGCCTCCTATCCTATGCCTATCAGCATTCGCCACCCTCTGTGTAAACAAAAACTGCTGCTAACATCTCCTTTAAACTTGGCCCTCCAATATTAAAGCTGTGCCCTCTAGTCTTTGACATTTCCACCCAGAGATAAAGACTCAACCCTTTCTATGCCTCTCATAATTTACTTCCATTTTTGACACACGATGTCTATATAATTTTCTATAGGGCAGCTTAGTGGCGCACCAGGGTCGCACAGTGGCGCAGCGGTAGAATTACGAGGCCAGAGACCTGAGTTGAGTTTTCTCCGGGTGCTCCCTCTTCGTCTTCTTGTTGCGTAGAGCATGCACAGCCTAAAGTTGTAAGACAACTTGTTCTGTTTGATCTTCTGTTTGTGCACGCCAGGTTGATTGCATTTGTCGAAACAGGGTGGACCACGTGAAGGTTGCACTCTCTCACCCCCTGGGGTGCTCCGGTTTCCTCCCACACGTCAAAGACACTGGTTTGTAGGTTAATTGGTTTGGGTAAAAGTGCAAATCGTCCCCAGAGTGTAGGATAGTGCTAGTGTATGGGATGGTCTACATTAATACATGTGTCAGAGGTTATGGGGAGAAGGCAGGAGAATGGGGTTAGTAGGGAGAGATGGATCAGCCATGATTGAATGGCAGAGTGGACTTGATGGACCGAATGGCCTAATTCTATTCCTAACACTTACAACCTTCTGATCATACGATCACAGATCAGTGCGGACTTGATGGGCCGAAGAGCCTCTTTTCATGCTGTATCTCTAAACCTTATATAATTGTCTATACAATTGTACAAACAAGAATACCCTTGCATGGCTCAAATTTAAAATCTACTAAAAATGTCTCTTTCACACACAAATGCACAAATACACAAGAGGATGAAGCAGAATATTAAATAATTAAACTTCCACTGCTTTTAATTATGGGGTAACACACTTTTAAACACAGTGCTTCAGTCAGCCTAATTATGTGGACTGTGCTTTACAGAACAAGTTACCAATCTTTGCAACGGGTCTACAACATGTAACACAAATAAAATGTGCAGCGAAAACGGATTCAAACTGCAAACATGGCCAACAAACAAAATCTGAGGTGACAATATCCAAAAGAGAACAGAGGGAGAAATAAATCAATCGACATCGACGGGCGGCATGCGGTAGAGTTGCTGACTCACAGCGCCAGAGACACGGGTTCAATCCCAACTACAGGTGTCATCTGAGCAAAGTTAGTTCGTTCTCCCTGTGACCGTGTGGGTTTTCTCCAGGTGCTCTGGTTTAATCCCAGACTCCAAAGTCATTCAACTGGCTTCTGTAAATTGTCTCTAGGGTGTAGGATAGAACTAGTGTATGGGTTGTCGAACTGGGTGGGCCGAAGGGCCTGTTTCCACACTGTATCACTAAACCGGTACATCGAATATCACTGTACCTAATTGGTACACGTGACACTAAAAGACCTTTCAACCTTTAAACTAAACTAAAGAATTTGGTCAACATTCAGCTAATATTGTGATGCAAAGAGCAAATGTTATGAAGTCATGGAGCACAGAACATAGAACTGTACAGCACAGGAATGGGCCATTTGACCTACAATATCCCCCCTGACAATTGTGGATGTAGCCCAGTCTATCACATACACCAGACTCATCACCATTGACTGCATCTACACTTCACACTGCCTCGGTTAAGCAGCCAACATAATCATGGACTTGTCCCACCCCGGTCGTTCCTTCTTCTTCCCAGTCGCGTTGGGCAGAAGATACGGAAGTTTGAAAGCACGCAACACCACTCTGTAAAGTTTCTTAAATTACACTATATTTAATTACTTGTAATTGGAGAATTCACAAAGGGTCCCGACCCGAAACGTCACCTATCCACATCCACCAGATGCTGCCTGACCCGCTGAGTTACTCCAGCCTGTGAAACGTCACCTATCCATGTTCTCCACAGATGCTGCCTGACCCGCTGAGTTACTCCAGCACTCTGTGAAACGTCACCTATCCATGTTCTCCAGAGATGCTGCCTGACCCATTGTTACTCCAGCACACTCTGTGAAACGTCAGTTCCATGTTCTCCAGAGATGCTGCCTGACGCTGAGTTACTGTGAAACGTCACCTATCCATGCTCTCCAGAGATGCTGCCTGACCCGCATTAGTTACTCCAGCATATTGTGTGCTTTCTTTGGTTTTCATCTGCAGTTCCAAGTGATTACATGCAAAGTTCATACCGTTGTGTTGCAAGCTACTCAAGCAGAATACGAGAATAGGTAGCCACACCAACTGGAGATTCCAAACCACTAGAATTTACAAATAGGGGGATATCTAAGTTTTAGTGTACACCGGCTGTAATTCAAACTGATACTTCTGGACGATCTATTTAAATACAAAATGCTGGAGTATCTCAGTGGGACAGGCAGCATCTCGGGAGAGAAGGAATGGGTGACGCTTCCTGTCAAGACCCTTCTTCAGACGGAAGGAGTGTCTCGATCCAAAACATCACCCATTACTGCTCTCCAGAGATGCTGCCTGGCCCGCTGAGTTACTGCAGCATTTTGTGTTGATCTTCGGTGTAAACCAGCATCTGCAGTTCCTTCCGACAGTAGTTAAAGACAAGCTGGCTCTGCCATTATGATTTTGTGATCGAACCACTGGGGCAGCCATGACTCACCGCTGCTAATTGTAGCAAGACGATGGAGAATTATTTAGACAGCAGTAGACGCTCTGAAAATACTGGTGGACAGAAATAAACCCTACATGGTGAATTTGTGGAGTATTGGGGTAGAATTACACAAGATGGATCATGTTTGTTTAACTTGACATCATGTTCGGCATGGAACTTGCGGCCTAAAAATAATGTTCTTTTACTTTAGTTAAGTACTTTACTTTAGAGATACAGCGTGGAAACAGGTCCTTCAGCCAAACGAGTCCGTGCCAACCAGCGATCACCTTGTACACTAGCACTCCCTTGATCCAGTATCTGTACACAGTGGACGGCTCGACTGTAGCCATGTATAGTCCATCCGCTGAATGGATAGCACACAACAAAAGCTATTCACTGTATCTCGGATAATAAACTAAACTAACTATCCTACACACTAGGGATAATTTACAATTTTTAACAGAAGCCAATGAACCGACAAACCTGTACGTCTTTGGAATGTGGGAGGAAACCAGAGCTCCCAGAAAAATTCCATGTAGTCACGGTGAGAACCTGAAAACTCCATACAGACAGTGCCTGTAGTCAAGATCGAACCCGGGTCTCTGGTGCTATAATGCCCCTGTCCCACTTAGGAAACCTGAACGGAAACCTCTGGAGACTTTGCGCCCCACCCAAGGTTTCCGTGCGGTTCCTGGAGGTTGCAGGTGGTTGCCGTAGGTTGCAGGTAGTGGAAGCAGGTAGGGAGACTGACAAAAACCTCCGGGAACCGCACTGAAACCTTGAGTGGGGTGCAAAGTCTCCAGAGGTTTCCGTTCAGGTTTCCTAAGTGGGACATGGGCATAAGGCAGCCACTCTAACGCTGCACCACCGGGCCGCACGTTCTGCTGTCCTTTTCTGGAATCTATCTTCTAACAAAGAAGGCCATTCAGCCCATTATGCCTGTGCTAGCTTTTTTAAAGGACGATTCATCAACATAGAACAACATAGAACAGCATAGAAACTGGCCAAATCACCCACCCCAACACTAACCACAACACTACCTCAGCATCAAACCACAGACTTTGTACAAGGTTGCAATACCTACTTTGCCTTGCGGTCTGGTCACCGAGTATAACTGACCATTTTTGTATCATTGTTGTTGTGTTATTGCATTAAAGGGCCTGCAGCAAATAAGACTTTTGCTGTGTGGGAAGGAACTGCAGATGCTGGTTTACACAGCCGATGGACACAAAATACTGGAGTAACTCAGCGGGTCAGGCAGCATCTCTGGTGAAAAGGAATAGATGATGTTTCGGGTCGAGATCCTTCTTCAGACTGAGGTTCTGGTCTCAGCACAGGAGGTTGAGGGGTGATCCTATGGAGGTGTATAAGATTATGAGAGGAATAGATATGGTGAATGCAGAGGCTTTTGTCCAGAGTAGGGGAATTGTAAACCAGAGGACAAAGCTGAGTGGGGGAAAGATTTAATATGAACCTGAGGGATATATTTTTTTTTCAGAAAGGGTGGTGGGCGAATGGAGTGAGCTGCCGGAGGAGGTAGTTGAGGCAGGTACTATCACAACGTTTAAGAGATATTTGGGCAGGCACATGGATAGGGCAGGTTTAGAGGGATATGGGACAGCTGTGAGCAGGTGGGACGTGCAGATGGGGTGTGTTGGTCGGCTCTGAAGCGCATGTTTCCACTCTATGACTCCCTGAAATTGGAAACACAAGTAGATCGATTGGTAAAGGAGGGGTCTGGCATCCATAAAATGCTGGAGCAGCCCAGCATGTGCAGTTCCTTCCTGCACAGGGGTATGGTATACTTGCCTTCATCGGTTGGGGCAACAAGTATAAGAGTCAGGACGTCACGATGCAGCATGACTTTAATAACATGACTTTAATAACTCTAATAGCATGAGTCAATAATATTTTGGTTAGGACACATGTGGTGTATTGCCTGCGGTTCTGGTCATCCCCTTTGCAAGAAGGCTTTGGACAAGGTGCAGAAGCTGACAGGAATCACCACATCCAAGGGGCAATACCTATCTTCCCCTCTACATCGTGGACCAGGGATGGAGGGTATTACATCGAGGTGTCCCCTGCAACCTGTATCTCTCGCGGTTCACAGACTCGCCAGCTGCCTGCCACTTTTGTGGGCTGGAAGAGTCTGTGTACCACGTGTACATGGAGTGTGTGAGGCTGCAGCCCCTGTTCCAATACCTAAAGGGGCTGCTTCTTTCCTTCTGGCTGCATTTTTCACCCACCAACCTCATCTTTGGAAACCCTGTGCGTAGGGGAGAGGGTAGGGCTGAAGATGTCCTGGTTGGGTTGCTCCTGGGCCTGGACAAGCTGGCCATCCGCGAGTCACGGCGCCAGGCGGTGGAGGACTCTGCCCGAGCCGGCTACCCGCCCCTTTTCCAGGGATACGTTCGTGCCCGGGTGGGGTTAGAGAGGGACCACGCCCTGTCCACGGGCACCCTGGGGGATTTCCGGGACCGCTGGGCACCGCGGGGGGTGGAATGCATCCTGGACAAGGAGTGTAACATAGTTGTATAGCAGTTTATTAAGGATTTTTGTTTGTATTGTATTATGGTGGTGGGTTCTGATTTTTTAATTGTAGTGTAATATTTTATTTTTTAAATAAGGTGCAAAAAAATAAAATAAAAATAGGGCAATACAGAAAGTGCAGTTGGACAAATTTCATTGTTTTCTCTGGAATGCCGGAGGTTGAGGGGAGAACTGATAGAAGTATATACATTTATGAGAGGTATAGATATGGTAGATAGTCCGATCCTTTATTCCTAGGTGGAAAGGTCAAAGACACCAGGGCATGGCCTTAAGGTGACAGGGGCAAAATGTAAAGGTGATGTGCGGGGAAAGTTTTTTTTTACACAGAGGGTGGTGGGTGCCTGGAAAATGCAGTCAAGGGTGGGGGTGGAGGCAGATACGATAGTGGCGTTTAAGGGGCTTTTAGATGGGGACATGGATATGCAGGGAATGGAGGGATATGGATCATGTTCAGGCAGGGGAGTTCAGACAAAGTGCTGGAGTAACTCAGTGGGTCAGGCAGCATCTCTGGAGAACATGGATAGGTGACGTTTCGGGTCGGGACCCTTCTTCGGGACCCTTCTTCAGACTCAGCTGAGATCAGTTTAACACGCCATCATGTTTGGCACAGTCATCTTGGGCTGAAGAGCCTTTTCCTGTGCTGTACTGTTCTACATTTACAATTAAACCAGCAATTATCATATTAAGCAGCAGGGAAGGTTTCTAACTTCATTCTCAGTCTACACCAGTGTTTATGATCAACGCACGATTCCTCCCACCCCCTCCGCCTCTCACCGTATCTGTCTATTATTTAATTAGTCCTACTCGCCCACTTATCTTACTCATTGCTCTGTTATATTAAAAAAAAAACCTGTGCAATTATTTATCCAGTTTAATTTTGAAAGTAGACACAAAGTGCTGGTTTAACTCAGCATCTCTGGACAGAAGGAATGGGTGACCTTTCGTGTCAAGACCCATCTGCAGACGTAAGAATGGTCTCGATCCGAAACGTCACCCATTCCTTCTATCCAGAGATGCTGCCTGTCCAGCTGAGTTACTCCAGCATTTTGTGTCTATCTTCGGTGTAAAAGTCATGACCATAAGTGATAGGAGCAGAATTAGGCCATTCGGCCCATCAAGTCTACTCCGCCATTCAATCACGACTGATCTATCTCTCCCTCCTAACCCCATTCTCCTGCCTTCTCCAGGATAAAGGGAATAATGTTTAGTTGCAAGATAAACTCCAGTAGAGTCTGTGGGTCTCCAATGAGGTAGATGGGAGGTTAAGACCGCTCACTGGTTGGCGATAGGATGGTTCAGTTGCCTGATAAAAGTTGGGGAGAAATTGTCACTGAATCTGGAGGTGTGCGTTTTCACACTTCTGTACCTCTTGCCTGATGGGAGAGGGGAGAAGAGGGAGTGACCGGGGTGAGACTGGTCCTGGATTACTGTCTGCTGGTTGCCGAATGGCCCACTCCAGACTGCAGTAGTTTTGTGCTGAGTGCAGCCAACACCAAAGCTCCTTGGGGGAGGACCACAGTCTAGGGTCCTTCCTCTGCTGGACATTGAGGGGACACTCATCAAATAGGAGAAGGGATATCACTCCAGGAGGTCACAGGATAACGGAAGAGTTGTGAGAAGGGAGTTGGAAGAAGGGACGGGACATTGGCACAGCGGTAGGTGAATTGGCTTGGTATAATTGTAAATTGTCTCTAGTGTAGGATGGTGTTAGTATATGGGGATTACTAGTCGGTACAGACTCGATGGGCTGAAGGGCCGGTTTTTTGTGCCGTATCTCTAAACTAAAACTAGAACTAGTGTACGGGGATCGCTGGTCGGCACAGACATGGTGGGCTGAAGGGCCGTTTCCGCATTGTATCTCTAAAGCAAACTAAACTGAACTTAGTTTTTGCAATGTTCTTTTTTTTTTGTCGATATTTTTTTATTTTGAAGAAGGTTTATTTTTGGAAATTAAAAACAAAACCCCTGGTGACGTTCTGCTGGGCAGGAACAACTTCCTCTTAGTTACTGCATCAACATTGCCCTGGGCAAAATAAAACTGCACAGGGAGACCATTAAAACTGGTCACCCTCAGGGATAACGAGCGGAACAGCGCAGTGGGTAGAGCCACTGCCTCACAGCTCCAGCGAATCAGGTTCAAGCCCGACCTCCGCCGCTGTCTGAGTGGAGTTTGCCAGACCTCCCTGTGACTGTGTGGGCTCTCACCCTGGGATGCTCCCATTTCCTCTCACTCACCCATGGTGTTGTTGTGTTAAATGGCCACTGTGAGTGGAGCCCCTGGAGTGTAAGCGAGTGGTCGAGACTTATTTTTTACTATACAAATACTTTTATTCAGAAAATAAAATAAACATACAGAGTATCAACACGATCAAAGACTGCCTATGTTGACAGTTTACAAACAAAGGCTCATCTTATTAATATATCGCCAACTTCATAAACAAAACCCTCGACCTCCCGGCAGCGACCAGCGTCCACGGAAGGCCTCCATGCTCCCCCCTGCGAATGGCCATCTTGGCCAGGCCCAGGAGCAGACGGACAGGGAGATCCCCCCCCCCACCTCCCTCCCGACCATTCCCCCCTCTGAGTGGTAGAGACTGGGAGGAATGGAAGGGCTTGTGGCATTGTCACATCTACAGAGGTACAGTGATACGGTGCAAAACAAGCTCGAAAGGGTGCAGAGAAGGTTTATGTTGCCAGGTCTCGAGGGCCTGAGCTATAGGGAGAGGTTGCACAGTCTAGGACTTTATGCCTTGGAAGGCAGGATGATGAGGGCTGATCTTATAGAGGTGTATCGGATCATGAGAGGAATAGAATGGGTAAATGTAGAGTCTTTTACCAAAAACAGGGGAATCAAGAACCACTGGACATAGGTTTAAGGTGAGCAGGGAAAGATTTAATAAAAACCTCTGGTGCAAACTTTTTTTACACAAAGAGTGGTGGGTATATGGAACAAACTGCTGGAGGAGGTAGTTGAGGCACATACTATCATAATAGTTAAGAAGCATTTGGACAGCTGTGGTTAAGAGGGATATGGGCCAAATGCAGGCACGTGGGACTATGTAGATTGGACATGTTGGTCGGTGTGGGAAAGTTGGGCCGAAGGGTCTGTTTCCACACAGTATGATGTTAATTTGTGTTTATTGTGTGTTTTTGTCATTTTTATTATATGTAGGACTGCAAAGCAACAAAATTTCGTTCAGACCGAAAGGTCTGAATGACAATAAAGGATACTTTGACTTTGACTCGTGAATTTCCTCCGGGTGCTCCGGTTTCCTCTCACATCCCAGAGACGTGCAGCTTTATAGCTTATGGCCCTCTGTAAATTGCCCCGAGTGTGCAGGGACTTGGTAAGATAGTGGGACAACATAGAACTAGTGTGAACGGGTGATCGATAGTCAGCGTGGACTCGGGCGGCCGAAGGGCCTGTTTCCGTGCTGTATCTCTAAAACGCCCCTCAGCCTCCAACACTCCGGAGAAAACAAGTCTGAAGCACGGTTTCGACCCGAAACGTCACCCAATCGTTCTCTCCAGAGATGCTGCCTGTCCCACTGAGTTACTCCAGCATTTTGAGTCTATCCAAGTGTGATCAGCCTATCCTTATAGCTAATCGCCTCCAATCCAGGCATCATTCTGATAAACCTTGACTGCACCCTTTCCAAAGGCTCCACATCTGTCCTCTAATGGGAACAATTAGAAATGCACACCATACATCAAAGGCGGCCTAAACAAAGCTTTTAAAGCACAGAACCAATGATAAATTTAACAGATGGGAGAACAAAATAGGAAACAAAATGCAGAATATGTCACTGCAGCCACAGAGAAGGTGAAAACTTAAAAAAAAAAAAGTACAATAGCTACATGAGAAGAATAAGATAGTATTAGTGTAATGAGTGGTAGATGGATTGTGCAGAGATTCGTATGCAAACATAAAACTTAGAAAAGTACAGCACCGGAATAGGCCCTTCAGCCCATAATGTCCATGCTGAACACAATGCCAATTTACACTAATAGCGAAGTATGGTCTAGACCCAAAACGTCCATTCCTTCTCTCCAGAGATGCTGCCTGTCCTGCTGAGTTACTCCAGCATTTTGTTTCTATCACTAATCTCCTCTGCCTGCAAGTGATCCTTATCCCTCCATTCCCTGCGTATCGACGTGCCTGTCTAAAAGCCTCTTAAACGCCACTATAATTTCTGCCTCCATCACCACTCCTGGCAGCGCGTTCCAGGGTGCAAGAGAATGTTTCCATATCATGTAACTCGAAAGAAGCATTAGACTGTTATCACTTACTAACAATTCTATCAAACACTTTGCAGTTTGCAAACCCATGCTGGTTTAATTTAATTGATACCCTTTCCCCCAGGAGAAATAATGACATTTATTCTCAGTGAAAAAACTTGCAACAGTTTAGAATGAACAGGAGGCGATTAAACGCTTGGAACCTGTTTCATCATTCAGTCAGACTGCTGTTAATCTCCACCGGAACCCAGTTTCAGAAGCGCTTTACAGCTAATGAATTACTCTGCAAAATCAATGTAATCTCTATTCCCAGAAACGTTGCTGAAGGGATGTACAAAGTTCTTTAATTAGCGGGATCAGAGGGTGCAATTATGGCCACACAAGTAGATAGAGCGGTGAAGAAGGAATATGGTAGACCTGCCTTCATCCGTCGGGGCATTGAGCACAAGAGTCAGGAATTCATGTTGCACTTCATAAGACTTTGGTTAGGCTGCATTTGGAGGATTGTGTGCAGTTTAGTTTAGAGAATTAGCTCAGAAACAGGCCATTCGGCCCACCGAGTCCCCACAGACCAGCGATCCTCGCACATTAACGCTATCCTACTACACACACTGGGGACAATTTTTACACTTATACCAAGTCAATTAACCCACAGACCTGTACGTCTTTGGAGTGTGGGAGGAAACAGAAGATCTCGGATGAATCCCACGTAGGTCACGGGGTGAACGTACAATCTCGGCACAGACAGCGCCCGAGGTCAGGACCAAACCTGTGTCTCTGGCACTGTAAGCGCTGTAAGGCAGCAACTCTGCAGCTGTACCACCGTGCCACCCTAGTTCTGGTCGCCCCATTACAGGAAGGATGGGGAGGCTTTGGAGAAGGTGCTGAAGAGGTTTCCTAGGATGCTGCTTGGATTAGGGGGTGTGAGCTGTACAGAAAGGTTGGACAAAGGAGCAAAGTTGAAAGGAGATGAACAGGGCAAGGTCTTTTTTCACTCAGAGAGCAGCGAGTACCTGGAACGTGCTGCCCGGGGTGGTGCTGAAGACAGATACGATAGTGGTGTTTAAGAGACTTTTAGATAGGCACATAAAGCCGGGTGCTTTAACATCAAGAGCCTCGATCACCTTGACACAGCAGTTTGACTGCCTGACCGCAGGTGAAGAACAGGGAAGAGGTAAGAGACAAGATATGTAGGAAATGCAGAGATATGGATCATGTGCAGGCAGATGTTTTCCGGAGAGACAGAGGTTGAGGAGAAACCTTTTAGACTTTGAAAATACGGCGTGGAAATAGGCCCTTTGGCCCACTGGGTCCGCACTGACCAGCGATCACCCCGTACACTCGCACTATCCCACACGCTAGGGACAATTTACAATTTTTATCAGAGCCAATTGACCTCCAATCCTGCATGACTTTAGAGTGTGAGAGGAAACTGGAGCACCCATCCTGGGAGAATGAGCCCTGAGGTCAGGGTCAAACCCGGGTCTCTGGTGCTGTGAGGCAGCGGCACTACCCGCTGCGCCACAGTCACGTCCCTTTGGCTGCTCTCTCTGTACCTGTCTGGCTTCAAGGCAAACATTGTCATTATCTTGCGTCTTCTAACTATTTAATTATTAACGAGCTTCTTTGTGTCTCTCCTACAAGATTAATGGGTTATTAATGGAAAACAGCTCCTTCAGTTTCCAAGGTACACAAAAAAGCTGCAGAAACTCAGCGGGTGCAGCAGCATCTATGGAGCGAAGGAAATAGGCAACGTTTCAGGCCAAAACCCTTCTTCAGATTGAAATCCTTCAGTTTCCATGCTGTTTGACTCCTCCATTCCCCATTTCCAGGTGCCCTCCCCTAATTCCCCATTTATTGGTGCCCTCCCCTAATTCCCCATTCACTGTTGCCCCAGCTCCACATTCATTGTTATTCTAATCTCCCATTTACTGGTGCCCTCCCCTAATTCCCCATTTATTGGTGCCCTCCCCTAATCTCCCATTTACTGGTGCCCTCCCCTAATTCCCCATTCACTGTTGCCCCAGTTCCCCATTCATTGTTATTCTAATCTCCCATTTACTGGTGCCCTCCCCTAATACCCCATTTACTGATGCCCTCCCCTATTTGAGTCAGTGTATTACAATCCATGGTCACTGTGACAAATTAGAGAGTGGTCCTGACCTGTCATCTACCTCAATGAAGACCCTTGGACTATCTTTAATCAGTCTTTACAGGACTTTATCTTGCACTAAACGTTATTCCCTTTATCCTATAACCGTACACTGAGGAAGGCTTGATTGTAATCATGCATAGTATTTCCGTTGACTAGATAACACACAATAAAAATGCTTTTTACTGTACATCTGACAATAATCTAAACTAAACTAAACACACTTTGGGGCAGTGTGTTACAATCCATGGTCTCTATTACACACACCACCTGATGGTGCAGCGGTAGAGTTGCTACCTTACAGCGACAAGAGACATGGGTTCAATCCTGACTGCGGGTGCTGCTGTCTGTATGGAGTTGGTACGTTCTCCCTGTGACTGCGTGGGTTTTCTGCGGGTGCTCCGGTTTCCTCCTACGCTCCAAAGACGTGCAGGTTTTTATAGGTTAATCGGTAAAAATTGTAATTTGTCCCTAGTGTGCAGGATAGTGCTAGTGTATGGGGATTGCTGGTCGGCACGGGCTGATGGCCGAAGGGCTTGTTTCCTCGCTGTATCTCTCAACTAAACTAAACTAAACCATTGTCACTGGTAGACACTCTCCCTAAATATACACACCAGATCAGTGTGTTGCATTCAATGGTCACAAGTACACACTATGCCGATATACACAAACCAGGACAGTGTAACTAGTATACAATCTCCCAATATGTATACACCAAGACAGTGTTACAATCCAGTGCACACTCTCCCAATATATACACACCCGGACAGTGTCACGAGGATAAACTTTCCCCATCCCCACCTTGGGAAAGTGCGTTATAATCCATGGTACACCCGTAAACGAATGCATTTTGTTGTTTAATGCATTTCGTTGTCTCTGTACTGTACACTGACAATGACAATTAAAATTGAATCTGAATCTGAATCTGACACACTCCCCCTACTTACACTCCTGTGGAGTCCAGGGAGAGTGTTGCAGCTGACCGCATGAGGTGGAGAGGTACCCTGAACCAACATCTCAAAACGAGGGAAGAGAAACTGATGAACGCAGCGGCAGACAAGCGGGCGCGCAGAAAGGAGCGCGGCAACTTCAACAGACGAGAGACCACACACAAATGTGACCTTTGCCACAGAGACTGTCACTCCCACATTGGTCTCTTCAGCCACAAGCGGCCCTGCTCCAGCCGAGGTTTGGAGCAAGCAGCCGCCAACAACTAGGGTGCATCACCCATCATGGACAGTCATGTCCGAGGGGGGACCTACGACAGTGCAGTGTATGGTCACTAGTATACACTCTCCCTATGTACACACACCCTGATGCAGCATGTTACAATCCATGATCGCAAGTACACACTCTCCCTATCCTCACCCACTTGAGACAAGTGTGTTACGATCCATGGTTGCTAGTCCACACGCTCCCTCTATACACACACCTAGATTGTGTATTACAATCCAAGGTCACTAGTGGATTCACTCTCGCTGTATACAGTGAGGCAGTGTTACAATCCACGCTGACTAGTACACATCTCCCTGTGTACACACACCCTGATGCAGTATGTGACAATCCAGGGTTAATTCAGCCACTCCCCCTTGCTGATAACCTGGACTGTTTAATAACTAGTGTTTTAACAAACCACAGTTGTTCTTTAATCACGGAAGGGCTTGCGGCATGTCAGAGACTGGATCAAGTTGGACTGCGCCCTTTATGTATCTACAACCGCAGCAAGTGGTTTGCATGGACCATTGACGTCAGCAGCCACTGGTACCATAATATCCTATGCAAGGCGATAAGTACATGAGGGTATTGACATGGGTGGACGAGGAACGAACACTGTCAGCTTAACACTGCTGTGAGATCAGATAATTGGTGTGTCCCTGGAGGCAAGGAGGTGGGAAGGGTATCCCTGTCAAAACTGCAGCCCTAATCCCATGATGGGCGGCACAGTGGTGCAGTGGTAGAGTTGCTGCCTGAGAGTGCCAGAGACTAAGGTTCGATCCTGACTACAGCTGCTCTGCATGGAGTTTGTACGTTCTCTCCCTGTGACTGCGTGGGTTTTCTTCGGGTGCTCCAGTTTCCTCTCACACTCCAAAGACGTGCAGGTTTGTAGGTGAATTGACTTTGGTAAAAATTTGGAAATTGTTCAGAATGTGTGGGATAGTGTGTCAGCGTGGACGCGGTGGGATGAAGGTTCCGTTTCTATGCTGTATCTCTAAAGTCCAGTTCCATGTGTGCATCACCAGACTGAGGAAGAGCAGCACAAGAACAGACTAATCATTGCTGCAGGCTCTAACAAATGTCTCCATCTCCACTTTATGCAGCTTCAGGAAACCAGCCAGCATAAACAAGAAGGGTCCCGACTCGAAACGTCACCTATTCATTTTCTCCCTGACAAAGGGTCTCAATCTGAAACGTCACCTATTCCTTTTCTCCAGAGATGCTATCTGACCCGCTGAGTTACTGTAACTTTTTGTGTTTGTCGCCAGAGATGCTGCCTGACATGTTGAGTTACGTCAGCATTTTGTGTCCGTCTTTGGTATAAACCAGCATCTGCAGTTTCTTTTTAATGACCTTTCCCACCCCGGTCATTCCTTCTTCTCCCCGCTCCCGTCCGGCAGAAGGTACAGAAGCTTGAAAGCGCGCACCACCAGACTCAGGAACAGCTTCTTCCCCTCTGTTATCAGACTTCTGAACGGCCCTTCCACAAGCTAGGGTGCTGTCCGATTCACCTCTACCCCATTGCGGACATTGGACTTTGTCTCTGGAACTGATGCGCTACAATGTTGAGAACTATATTCTGCACTCTGTATCTTCCCCTTTGCTCTATGTATTGTACTTTATTTCGACTGTATTTATGTACAGCATCATCTGATCCAATTTCATGCATGGATAGCATGCAAAACAACGTTTTTCACTGTACCTTTGTACAGCTGACAATAATAAACAGAAACCTAAAGTTCTTCACTGCTTTCGCCAAGTCAGAGATCTGTTCTGGTTGCAACCGTATAACACTTTGGTTCAGCCAAGTTTGGGTATTGTGCCTAGTTCTGGTTGCCCCTTTACAGGAAGCTCACGTTCACAAGATATAGAAGTATAATTAGGCCACTTGGTCCATCGAGTCCAATCTGCCATTCGATCATGGCTGATCTCTGCCTCCTAATCCCATTTTCCTGCCTTCTCCCCATAACCCTTGACATCCGTTCCAATCAAGAATTTGTCTATCTCTGCCTTACAAATATCCACTGACTTGGCCTCCACAGCCCTCTGTGGCAATGAGATCTACAGATTTACTACCCTCTGACTAAAGAAGTTCCTCCTCATCTCCTTTCTGAGAGAGCACCCTTTAATTCTGTGGCGATGACTTCTGGTCCTAGACTCTCCCACCAGTGGAAACACCCTTTCCACATCCACTCTATCTATGCCATTCAATATTCAGTAAGTTTCAATGAGGTCCCCCCTCAACCTTCTAAACTCCAGCGAGTACAGGCCCAGGGCTGTCAAACACTCATTTTACTTCGGAGTCACGTGAGTGACTACGTGAAGACCCCGCCAGCACGCATGTGCGACATATCGTCTAACGCATTGCGCATCGACTGGCGGGGTGAAGCGTTCTCCCGCAGTGGACCTGCAGGTAAGTTTGCTAATCTGAGGTCGTGTTTTCTGCTCTGAGTTGTGTTTTACACCAGGAGCAATGAACAAGGGCAAGAAACGGGTCGCGTCTAAACCGGCTGCGGGGGACTTTGAAAGTACTAACAGTCAGCAGCGACCAGTGGCACCTGGATCATATTCTATGAGATCCACAGTCACCGACATGACACCTGCTCAGCCGGTACCAGCACCGCGGGCTGCACAGCCCGAACCAGGTGATGTGGAGGCATAATTTATATTTGTCTAAGTGTTGGGCTATGGAACCGGTGTATGGAAATAGGATTAGTGTGGTTTATAGGTACCATGGTTAGCCTGTATTAATGGGCCTGTTTCTGAGCTGTATGTCCAAAACTGCATGAAAGCAGATTAACTGCTCACTATCACCTTTCTGTGAGTGGGAGAGTTGCCTTTGAATCAGTAGGTTATTTTTTTTCCAACAAATCCGACTGAAGATATTTTTTCATTGATACAGCATGGAAACAGGTTCTTCGTCCCACTGAGTCCACACCATCCATCGATCACCCGTTCACATTAGTTCTATGATAATCCCACTTTGTCATCCACTCCCTGCACACTAGGGGGCAATTTACAGGGGCCAATTAACCTGTTACCCGCAACCCGCACGTCTTTGGGATGTGGGAGGAAACCAGAGCACCCGGAGGAAACCCACGCGGTCACAGGCGACAACGTGCAAACTCCACACACGGGATCCAACCCGGGTCCCTGGTGCTGTGAGCCAGCGGCTCTACCAGCTGCACCCTAACTTGTCCCATGTACTTTGGTCTTAGCATTACCATGATCCAGTTTACTAAGAATAACTGATATAATTTATCGCCTATTTATTGTTGCTCTGGGCAGCTGCAGCAAATAAGAATTACATTGTTCCGTTTCATTGACAAACAAACACGTTTGACAATCCTGAAGAATTCAGTGGTACATTCCTGGGTTAATTTTTTTTTTACTTTATGAGTCCCGTGTGTTTTTCTTTATATGTAGACCAGGGAGTTTACAGCAAGTTCATGTTAACTCTGTCTTGGGAGCAGGTTGCGTGATGCATACCAGGAGTGGATGGTGTTCCTGTCATCCATTCCTTCTCCTGTCCAACCTTAGACCCTGCGGTGGTACATTATCTGGGGCAAGCAGTCAGTGGGGGCATGTTTCAAGTGGGGCTACACTCCTATGAGCTCAGCACAGCCCAGGAACAGGCTCTTCAGCCCACAATCTCCATGTCGAACACAAATGCCAAGTTCAACTAATCTCATTTGCCTGCACATAGAGTCGTACAGCATGGAAACAGGCCCTTCAGCTCAACTTGCCCATGCTGACCAATATGCTCCATCGACACTAGGCCTACTTACCTGCTTTTGACCCAAATCCATTTAAACCTACTCAAATCAAGTACATGTCTAAATTTTTTTTTAAATTGCGATCTCACCTGCCTCAACTACCTCCTCCGACAGCTTGTTCCATACACCCACCACCCTTTGTGTAAAAACGTTACCCATCAGGTTCCCATTAAATTATTTGGCCCTCACCTTAAACCTAGGTCCACTGGTTCTCGATTCCCCTACTCTGGACAAATGGCACATTTACCCGATCTGTTCCTCTTATGATTGTTTACACATTATCCGTATTCCACCATTCCCGGCATATCCATGTGCCTCTAAAAAAGACACCAAGTATTTAGTTTAGTTTATTATTGTCACGTGTTCCGAGGTAGAGTGAAATGTTTTTTTTGTTGTGTGCTACCCAGTCAGCAGAAGACTATACATGATTACAATCAATCCGTCCACAGTGTACAGATAAGGGATAAAGGGAATAACTTTTGGTGCATAATCGCAACAAATTGTTGGAGTAACTCAGCGTGTCAGGCAGCATCTGTGGAGAACATGGATAGGTGACGTTTCACAGAGTGCTGGAGTAACTCAGTGGGTCAGGCAGCATCTCTGGAGAACATGGATAGTTTAGTTTAGTTTTTTAGTTTAGAGATTCAGCGCGGAAACAGGCCTTTCGGCCCACCGAATCCGCGCCGACCAGTGATAGAGACAATAAACAATAGACAATAGGTGCAGGAGTAGGCTATTTGGCCCTTCGAGCCAGCACCGCCATTCAATGTGATCATGGCCGATCATCCCCAATCAGTACCCCGTTCCTGGCTTCTCCCCATATCCCCAGACTCCGCTATTTTTAAGAGCCCTATCTAGCTCTCTCTTGAAAGCATCCAGAGAACCGGCCTCCACCACCCTCTGAAGCAGAGGATTCCACAGACTCACCACTCTCTGTGAGAAAAAGTGTTTCCTCGTCTCCGTTCTAAATGGCTTACTCTTTATTCTTAAACTGTGGCCCCTGGTTCTGGACTCCCCCAACACCGGGAACATGTTTCCTGCCTCTAACGTGTCCAAACCCTTAACAATCTTATATGTTTCAATGAGAACACCTCTCATCCTTCTAAACACCAGAGTGCATAAGCCCAGCTGCTCCATTCTCTCAGCATATGACAGTCCCATCATCCCGGGAATTAACCTTGTAAACCTACGCTGCATTCCCTCAATAGCAAGAATGTTCCTCAAATTAGGGGACCAAAACTGCGCACAATATTCCAGGTGTGGTCTGCACACAATATTCCTGTCCTTCTCTTATCAGAAGCAGCGTCATGAGATAAATGACATGCCTTATCTTACCCGTATTTATGCTGTAGTTTTCAATGAGGTTCATTCAGCTTACTTTGTCTTTCACTGACCATGCTGGCTATTTATTATTTCTGTGGGAACAAGGAACTGCAGATGCTGGTTTGCGAAAAAACCCCCCACAAAATTCTGGAGAAACTCAGCGGGTCGGGCAGCATCTCCGGCGAACATGGACACACGACGTTTCTGGTCGAGACCCTTCTTCAGACTGTCTGTGAAAGAGGAGGGGGATGCTTGCAGGGAGGACAGGCAGGACAAAGCTCAGCAGGTGACAAGGTGGATACAGGTGAGGTGGGAGCGGATTTGATAGGCAGATGGTTGGACAAAGGCCAGAGAGGAAAAGACAGAAGGTGTGAGACAAAAGGATTGAAGAGTTACGAATTGTGAGGCCAGAGGAAGGAATGTCGGTGGAATGGGAGGGGGAGGGGGAGAAATAGATGCACATCCATGTGGGGCACAGGGGTGAGTGGAGGACAGAAAGAGGGGTGTGGAGGAAGGGAGAATGAGAGAGGGGTTGTCGTTATCTATAATTGGAGAATTCAATGTTCATACTGTTAGGTTGTAAGCTACCCATGGAATAAGAGGTGCGGTTCCTCCATCTGCCTATCAAAACCCCCCATCACCTGTATCGATTAGTACCTGCCAGGTATATGTATTGGAAGGAAATGCAAATGCTGGTTTACACCAAAGATGTAAAATGCAGGAGTAATTCAGCGGGACAGGCAGCATCTCTGGATAAAAGAAATGGGTGACGTTTCGGGTCGACTGTTAGACTGAACTACCTTCAGACATCAGTACTTGCCAGGCCTTATCCTGCCCTCCTCTCTTCCAGCATTCCCCTCTTCACCCCAACCATCAGTCTGAAGAAGGGGCCCAACCTGAAACGTCACCTGTCCATGTTCTCCAGAGATGCTGCCTGACCCGCTGAGTTACTCCAGCATGTTGTGTCTACATTTGTTGTTCCCAGGGGGAGGCGTACGATGGCTGCCTCGCCAACGGTCTGTCTCTGTCGTTGTCTTTTTTCTTCTTTGTGGTTTTAGTTTGGTGTAAAATGTATGTTTATTTTATCTTCAGTTTTGTATTATGTGGGGGGTGGGGGGGGAAATTTTTCTTATCTCTTTCCTCGACGGAGATACCGTATCGCATTGCCAGGGGTCGGCCTTAGGTGCTCCAACCTACGGGAGCTGCGGACTTCAACATCGTGGAGCTCGTGGTCCCTGGTTAGCGACCGACTTCGGGAACTCCAAGGCACAAGAGTTTCGACCGCCCCAACGCAGGTGCTTAGACCTCCCCGAAGTGGGAGCTCGATCACCGTCGGTGGATGGTTCGACTCCCCCGACCGCGGGAGGAAAGGAGGAAAGAAGATAAGACTTTATTGCCTTGCACCACAGTGGGGAATGTGGAGGAGCCGCTGTGGTGGATGTTTATGTCAAATTTTTATGTAGTTGTGTGTCTTGTGGCTTTTGTGGTATGGCTGTATGGCAAACCAAATTCCTCATATGGTGCAAAACATATTTGGCTAATAAATGATTATGATTATTATGAATACCTTTCCAATTTCACCTTTATACAGATAACGCTAAAGTGGACTGGGCCGCCGATAGATTACTGCAGAACAGATCGGCATTGCCTGGCCAAGCGCCTGTCGACACTCTGGCAAGTGAAGGTCACCTCCTGCTATTTGTATCGCAAACTGACTTGAGGAGGAGGCCGCCATCCCATTAACTATTTGGTGACCCCTTGCATCAAGGCAACCTGGCGCAGTGGGTAGAGCCAATGCCTCACAGATCCAGAGATCTGGGGTTCAATTCTGAGCTTGGGCACTATTGGTGTGGAGTCTGCAGGTTCCTCACTGGGCGCTCCGATTTCCTCTCACATCCCAGACACATGCAAGTTGGAACGGAGAGCAGAGAACATGGAACTCTACAGCCCTTTGGCCCACAATGCCTTTGCCGAACATGGCACCTTCATGTGATTCATATCCCTCCATTCCCTGCCTACCCATGTAAGGACGTCACAATGGCACAACGGTAGAGTCGCTGCCTCACAGTGTTCAACCCCGACTGCAGGTGCTGTCTGTGCGGAGTTTGTACGTTCTCCCCCGTGACCGCACGGGTTTCCCCCCCGGACGCTCCGGTTTCCTCCCACCCTCAGAAGACGTACATGTTTGTAGGTTAATTGGCTTTGGTAAAAATCGTAAATAGTCCCGAGTGTGTCGGATAATGTTAGTGTGCAGGATAATCGTTGGTCGGCACGGACTGGATGGGCCGAAGGGCCTGTTTCCGCGCTGTAACTCAACAATAAATTTAACTAAACTAAAAAATCCACGTGCCAATCTATGTCTTTTGAACGCCACAATTATATCTGCCTCCACCACCACCACCCCTGGCAGCCCGTTCCAGGCTGTGTGTGGTTAATTAGCTGCTGTAAATTGCCCAGAGTGCGTGGAGAATGGATGAACCGGGGAGAGGGGGGCAGTTGATAGGTAGGTGGGGAAGGTATGTTTCAGAGACTAACAGTGACGGAGCAGAATTACTCTATAAACTAGACTCATAGAGGGACAGAGCATAGAAAAAGGCCCTTCAGCCCATTGAGACTGTGCTAACCATCAAACACCCATTTCATGGTGGCGCAGTGGTAGAGTTGCTGGAGGACTGGGTTTGATCCTGACTATGGGTGCTGTCTGTATGGAGTTTGTAGTTCTCCCTGGGACCGCGTGGGCTTACTCCGGGTGCTCAGGTTTCCTCCAACATTCCAAAGATGTCCAGGTTTGAGCGTTAATTGGCTTCTGTAAATTGTTCCTAACGTGTAGGGTACACTAGTGTATAGGTGTTTGTGCATGGACTTGGTGGGCCTAAGAGCTTGTTTCCACGATGTATCTCTAAACTAAACAAACACTACTTTATTAATCCTATTTTAAAAATTATTCCCCACGGAGCCTGAAACCGTGTCTTGTATCCACCTCTATAGTTTCCTCTGGCAGCTCATTCCTCCGAGTGAAAACGTTGTCCCTGAGTTCCCTCTTAAAACTCTCCACCCTCACCTTAAAGCTCTGACCTCTAGTTTTAGAATCCTCTACATTTTATCCAATCCCCTCATAATCATGTGTACCTTCATAAAATCACCCCAAAGCCTTCTATGCTCCAAAATAAAAAGTCCCATCCTATCCAAACTCCCCCTATAACTCAAACTCCAGTTTGTAACATCCTGGCCCATCTCTTCTGCACCCTTTCCAACTTATTGACAAGCAAAGTGGCTAATGGGGCAGATTTGAACTGGGGACCAGAAACTGCAGATGCTAGATCTCTTGAGGAACTCAATAGGTCAGGCTAGCCATCTCAGAGATTGAAAATAGAATGTGCTGGTGCTTAATGGGAAATTGTAGTCATAGAGTCATACAAATCGTGGAAACAAGTATTTTGGTCGCCCGATTATGTCCATGCTGACCAACATAGAGAGATCTACAGAGGGTTTTACCTGCCTGCCTTTTCAACCCATAGTTCCCTCTAAACATATTCCTGGATCCAGGTTACCTGTCTAAAGGTTTCTAAAATGAAGACATTGACAGATAGTACCTGCCTGAGAAATGATCCCCTCTGGCAGCATGTTCCATTACACCCACCAACCTATGTGTGTAAAAGTTTTACTCATTAAATCGGTGTTCCCTCCCCTCACCTGGAAACCTATGTCCCCGTGTTCTCATTTAAAAATACTTTGGGCAAAAGTCTGAAGGGTGGAGGGTTACCCGTATCTATTCCAGGACTAAGGGGGTTCGGCACAGCTTAATGGATAAGGGGAAATCCTTTAAAACCGAGATGAGAGAGAACAATTTTTTCAGGCACACAGAGAGGAAAATAGTGGTGCATGCTCTGGACAACTCTCTGCCACAGTGGAAACAGGTAGTTGAGGCCGACTTGTTCATTGGCTATATTTACAGAGGGATTTACCTGATGTGGCCCTTGTGGCTAAGGGGATCAGGGGGTATGGAGAGAAGGCATAGTACTGGGATACTGGAGTTGGATGATCAGCCATGATCTATGTGTGTGAATGGCGGTGCAGGGTCCCATTAAATCTTTCCCCCGAATGGCCTACTCCTCCCCACCCCTACTTTCTATGTTTCTATGTTTCTATTCCTCTCATGATTTTATACACTTCTATAAGATCGCCCCTCACCCTCCTGCTCTCCAGGGAATAGAGGCCTTGCCTGCACAACCTCTCCCAGTAGCTCAAGTCCTGGCAACATCCCGGTAAACCTTCTCTGAACTCTTTCAAGCTTGACAACATCTTTCCTATAACACGGTGACAAAAACAGAACAAAATACGCTAAATGCAGCCAGACCAAGGGTCCTGAACTGAAATGTTGCCTGTCCATTCCCTCTATAGATGGTGCCTGACCCTCTGAGTTCCTCCAGCATTATGTTTTGTGCTGGGGACCTCTTGATCTACAGCCAGCTTCCGGACAAAGAGCATTGGGTGAATTATCTCCAGAGTCCTGGCCAGCACATCAGAGATAATTGAGACACATTTGATCTCAACTGACACTGAAGAATTGACTATCCCATCAGGATCTTCAAGCAGTTTGGTAGAGGTTCCTGTCGTTGCCTCATTTCCTGTATTTCAACAAATGTTTTTAAAAAAAGCTCCCTCATTTACGAGAGAGATAAAGACGATTTTTTTTCCCTCAACATTTTTGGAACATTCTTCCACAAAAGGCTTGTGGAAGCAAAGCTTTTCAGTAATTGTCACGGCAAAGATAGATGGTTTTTGGATAAGCAGGAGAGAGAAAGGTTATTGCAGAGAAGACAAGAATGTAGAGTTGAGGTCACTCTGACTAAAGCAGCCATGAGCATAATTCCCCTGCTTGCTCATATTTCCTTATTTGGTTGAGTATCAGGACTAGTCTAACAAAACAGTTATACAACATGGAAACAGACCCAGCCCATTGCCTCTACAGATGCTGCCTGACCTGCTGAGTTCCTCCAGCACTCTGTGTGTTTTGTGCAAGATTCCGCGGACAGCAATGGCTGCCTCGCCAACAGTCTGTCTGTCCTTTCCTTCTCTGTGTCTGTTTTGTGTGTGTTAAATGTTTGTTTTTAGTGTTCTTTAGCTTGTTTTATGTGGGGGGGGGGGGGGGGGGGGGGGGGGGGAGTTGGGGGGAAACTCTTTCCAATCTCTTACCTCAACAGAGATGCAATTTTTTCCGTATCGTATCTCCGTCAAAACTGCGGCCTAACATCGAGGAGTTGGCGGCCTTTGCTGGAGATTGACCGGGAGCTCCATCGCAGGAGCCTGCGGGACTTCGTGGAGCTCGCGATCCCTGTCGAGGATTGTCTTTGGGGCTCCAACCATGGGTGCCGGAGGACTTTAACTTTGCGTAGCCCGCGGTTAGAGACCGACATCGGGGACTCCAAGCCGCAGGAGTTTCGACGCGGGAATTCCGATCGCGCCAACACGGGAGTTTCTAACACCCCGGCGCAGGAGTTTCGATCACCCCAACACGGTGGCTTTGACAGCCTACTACAGGGGGCTTCGATCCCTCCGACTGCGGATGGTTCAACTGCCCCGACCGCGGGAAAATAAAGAGGAAGGGGATTGGAATTTATTGCGTTCCATCACAGTGAAGAACGTGGGGAATCCCCTGTGGTGGATGCTTATGTTAACTTTTATGTAGTTGTGCGTCTTGTTGCTTTTTTTAGTATGGCTGTGTGGTAATTTGCATTTCACTGTACTTTAATTGGTACATGTAACAATAAACAGAACTTTGAAATCTTGAAGATTCCAACATCTGCAATTCCTTGTGGCTCCATTTCTTTGCTCCACTGCAGAATCTCCTCCTAGTATGCTTACATTGAGGAAGCACGGTACAGCGCCGGAGACCCTGGTTCGATCCTGACTACGGGTGCTCTCTGCACGGAGTTTGTACGTTCTCCCCTTGAACTGCGTGGGTTTTCGCCGGGATCTCCGGTTTCCTCCCAGACTCCAAAAACGTACAGGTTTGAAGGCAAATTGGCCTGTGTCCCTAGTGTGTATTGGGTAATGTAAGGGCGTGGACTCGGTGGGCCGAAGGGCCCGTTTCCCCGCTATATCTCTAGTTTTCTAGCTTTAGCGTTTCTAAACTCTGAGCGCTGTAGCTCCATCCTGGAGATGGAGTTGGATTCATGGGAGGTGGTCTTGGAGTGGAGGCCCCCTCAAACAGTGGAGCGTCTTGGACAATACAGCTCACCCTCTCCATGACCCACCCACTGGTCAACCTGAGGAGGACCGTCAGCAACAATCTGGTTCTAGCAGTAAGTTGCAGCACACAACGCCACAGGAGATCCTTCTTCCCTGTGGCTATCAAACTGTACAACTCCTCCCCCTTCTGTCGTGGGGTAGACTGACTCCCCTCCCACAATCTTTATACATCTTTGCACATCCCCAATCCTTTCCACTCGTCACTTTAATTTCATGTTTGATGTATTGTGATTCCTGCTGCTCTTCCGCTCTTCAACCATCTATCACTTGCCAGTCTTTGTCTCGCCCCCCACCCCTCTTTTGCCGCTTTCTCCCCCCCCCCCCCCCCCCACAACCACAAGAATCACTCTGAAGAAGGGACCTGAATCGTTACATTCCTTCCAAAGATGCCACCTGACCCGCTGTTCACCCAGCACTTTGCGTTTTGCTTGAATTAAAAGCTATGTTAATTGAAGTCACATCAAAGTCCGATAAATTCACCAGTGTAATTCATCAAGACGGAGGAACAAGATGAAAGCAGATCTCCGAGAGAACCTCTTCACCCAGAGGAAATCTGGGACGCAGTGCCTGAGAGGTGATGGGGGCCTAGACTCTTAAAATGTATATGAAGCGTTTAGACATACACTTGAAACAACAAGATGAGGAGGGATTTCTTTAGCCAGAGGGTGGTGAATCTGTGTAATTCATTACCATAGATGGCTGTGGAGGCCAAGTCAATGGATTTTTTTTTACAGCAGAGATCGATAGGTTCTTGATTAGAGATAGACACAAAATGCTGGAGCAAGTCAGCAGGACAGGCAGCAGCTCTGGAGAGAAGGAATGGGTGACGTTTTGGGTCGAGACCCTTCAATCTTGAGTAGTACAGGTTTCAGGGGTTACAAGGAGACGGCAGGAGAGGAAAAGACACATCAGCCATGATTGAATGGCAAAGTAGACTTGATGGGCCGAATGGCCTAATTCTGCTCTGAATGGCCTAACAAGAACATTTAGAGCAGGTTACAAAACATGTGCAGTGTAGATTAGTATTTGATGACCAGTATGGTGGTCCGAGAAGCCCCATTTCTGTGTGAGTGAAGGTAGATACAATGGTGACGTTTTTACTGGGCTTTTAATTAGGGAGGTGGATATGCAGGGAATGGAAGGATGTGGATCACATTAGTTTATCTTTGCATAATTCTCAGCGTGGGCTGAAATGGCCTGTTCCTGTGCTGAACTGTTCTAAGTTTTATGTTCTAGGTTCTGACCCGCTGTGTTACTGCAGCACTCTGTGTTCTTGCAAGAGAATAAAACAGCCCAGCTTTTCCCTGACAATAAATTGATGGAATTAGTGGCTGCACTGGACAATTTCTGAAACATGGCGCTAGAGGATAGAGTTACAATCCTACTTTTGTTAATAATAGTAATGGCTATGTGAATGGATACTATATCCAGGGGGCATTACATCCCTAGAAACTAGCTATTGAATAAATATCCATTCATGTTCTAATAGACCCGTGTGTGCTGGATTAACATAGATTTACTACATGGCATTTATCTTGTTTACATTCTATGATCGAGTCATACAGCGTGGCAACAGGCCCAACCTGCCCATGCCAACCATCATGCTCCATCTACACTAGTCCCACCTGCCTGCGTTTGGCCCATATCCCTTTAAACCATTCCTATCCACGTACCTGATCAAATGCTTTTTAAACGTTGTGACAGTACCTGCCTCAATTACCTCCTCCGGCAGCTCGTTCTATACACCTGCCATCCTTTGCGTAAAATAAGTTGCCCCTCAGGTTCCTATTAAATTCCCCCCCCACCCCTCACTTTAAACCAATGTCCTCTGGTTCTCGATTAACTTACCCTGCGTATTTTGACAGGTACATGGATACGATAAGCTTTGAGAGATATGGGCCAAACGTGGGCAGGTTGGACTAGTGTAGATGGGCATGTTGGTCAGGTGTGGGCAAGTGTGAAGAAAGGCCTGTTTCCATGCTGTATGACTATACGGCTCCAAGCAAGATAAACGGCATATAGTAAATCTACATTAATCCACACGTGGAACTACTAGAGTTGGTATGTTGGGTCGAAGCGCCTGTCCTCTGGTTCCCGATTCACCTAATCTGGGTAAAGAACTGTGCATTTATTCAATCTATTCCTCTTATGATCTTACACACGTCTATAAGGTCACCACTCAAACTCCTGCGCTCCAAGGAATAAAGCCCTAGCCTGTTCAGCCCTTCCCTGTAGCGTAGGTCCCTCGAGTCCTGGCAACATCTTAGTTTTCTGTGGGTACAAAATCCAATATGCTCTTTGTTTTTTAACTCCTGCCGGATGAGTTGATTGGACATAATGTGTCTCGTTAACCCCTCATTAGCCCCCAGCTCCGTGCTCTCTACTCTACTGCCATGGAGGGGCTAATTAACTTAATCACTTCACAATTACCATCCTTCAATTCTATTTTGCCCCCCCCCCCTCACATCCTACATGTTCTCTGTTCTCAATTCAAGATTTGCTTCTGGCTAACTCAAGAAGTTCTGGTCACCCCGTTACAGGAAAGGTGTGTGAGTTTCAGAAAGAGTGCAGGACAGTTTTACCAGAATGCTGCCTGGGTTAGAGGATATTAGATACAAGGAGCAATTGGTCAGAGGGGCAAAGTTTAAAGGAGACACGCAGGGCAAGAGAGGGGTGAATACGTGGAACGTGCTGCCAGAGATGACGGTGGAGACCGATACAATACTGGTGTTTAAGAGATTTTTAGATAGGCACATGGATGCTGCTTGGATTAGAGGGATATTAATTACAAGGACAGGCAGGACAAACTTGAAATGTTTTCTCTGGAACGCAAGAGATTGAGGGGAGACGTAAGAGAAGTATATAAAATTATGAGAGGCATAGATAGGGTAGACAGTCAGAACCTTTATCCTGAGAGTGGAAATATCACAGACTACAGGGCAAAGCTTTCAGTCGAGAGGGGGAATGAATAAAGGGGTAAGTTTTTAATTATTATTATGCACAATGGTGGGTGCCTGGAACGTGTTGCCAGGGGTGGTGGTGGAGGCAGATACAATAGTGTTGCTTAGGAGGCTTTTAGATAGGCACTTGGATATGCAGGGAATGGAGGGATATGGATCACAAGCAGGCAGAGGAGATTGGGGCGGCACAGCGGTAGAGTTGCTGCCTTACAGCGACAGAGACCCAGGTTCGATCCTGACTGCAGGTGCTGTCTGTACGGTGTTTGTACGTTCTCCCCGTGACTGCGTGGGTTTTCACCGGGAGCTCCGGTTTACTCCCACACTCCAAAGACATGCAGGTTTGGCGGTTAATCCGCTTCAGTAAAGATTGTAAATTGTCCCTGGTGTGTAGGATAGGGTTGGTGTAGGCACGGACTCCGTAGGCCGAATGGCATGTTTTCCGCGCTGTATCTTTAAACTAAACTAGTTTAACATGGTATAATGTTCGGAGTAGACATTGTGGGTCGAAGGGACCATAAGGTTCCTGTGCTGTTCTGTTCTATGTTCAACTGCACCTCACTGTGCAATGCTCCCTGAAACAGCAGTCAGCGGGAGAGTCGGCATGAGAGAAATGGGCAGGGGATCCTGGCACAGAACTCTTCTCTTGCTCAAAGGGCTCACCAATCACCAGAGCAGCCAATGCTCACCAACCACCTGCGCGGTCCAGTGGCACAGCGGGTAGAGCAGCCGCCTCACAGTGCCAGGGACCCGGGTTCGATCCTGACCTCGGGTGCTGTCTGAGTGTAGTTTGCACATTCTCCCTGTGACCCTGTGGGTTTCCTCCGGGTGCTCCGGTTTCCTCCCAAATTCCAGTGAATATCGGCCCAGTCGATCCATTCTTTCATCATATGAACTGGTGGGACTGACATATGAACGAAGGATATTGCAGAAGACGGTGAATACTGCCTGGTCCATCACAGGTACTGACCTCCTTGCCATCGAAGGGATCTATAGGAGATGCTGCCTCAGAAGAGGCAGCCAGCACCAAAAACCCATACCAGCCTGGCTGCACTCTCATTTCATTTGGGAAGGAGATACAGGAGCCTGAAAATCACGACCACCAGATTCAGATACAGCTTCTTGCAACAACCAAAGATACATACAAAATGCTGGAGTACCCTCAGCAGGTCAGGCAGCATCTCTGGAGAAAACAGATCGATAACGTTTCAAGTCGGGGCCCTTATTCAGACCTTTCCAACCACCATCAGGCTCTTTAACACCACACAACACTATAAACCAGCTATGAAGAATAGACTGTCTTTGCTTGCTCTAAGGACTTTGGGTTTTCTGCACCAGTAATGGGGTTAATAATGTATTGAACTTTTGTTTGCTACATTCCTATCTCAGTGTGTTGAGTTTACTGCTATATAGAGTCATACAGAACGGATCGTGGCCCTTTGGCCCAACATCCATGCTGACCAAGATGCCCCATTTAAGCTATTGTCATTTCTTCCCGTTTGGCCCATACCCTTCTGAAGGGTCTCGACCTGAAACATCACCCATTTCTTCTCTCCAGAGATGCTGCCCGTCCCGCTGAGTTACTCCAGCTTTTTGTCTATCTTCTAAATCGTATCTATGTACGTGTCCAAATACTATACGTTTTACAGTACTTGCCTCAACTACGTCCTTGTCCCATATACCCCCTCACCCTCAGAGTGAAAATATTGCCTTTTTGCTCCTCTTACCTTCAAAGCTACGTCCTTTGGCTTTTGATTCCTACCCTGGGTAAAATACTCCACGCATTCGTCTGATCTATTCCTCTCGTGATTTTAGACACCTCTGTAAGATCATCCCTCAGCCTACAGCACTCCAATGAATAAAGTCCCAGCCTGCCAAAGCACTCCCTTGCAGTTCAGACCCTCGTCCTGACAAAATACTCGTAAATCTTCTCTACACCCATTGCAGCTTAACGACATCCTTCCGACAGATGCAGCTTCAGTAAAAATGTTATCTGAAATTCCTCCCCCCCCCCCATTACTACCATCAGTCTGAAGAAAGGTCCCGACCTGAAACATCACCCATTCACATTCTCCAGAGATGCTGCCTGACCCACTGAGTTACACCAGCACTCTGTGAAACGTCACCTATCCATGTTCTCCAGAGATGCTGCCTGACCCACTGAGTTACTCCAGCACTCTGTGAAACATCATCGACCCATGTCCTCCAGAGATGCTGCCTGACCCGCTGAGTTACTCCAGCACTCTGTGAAACGTCACCTACCCATGTTCTCCACAGATGCTGCCTGACCCGCTGATTTTGTGTTTTTTTGTAAAGCAGTTCCATGAGTCTACATTGAAACACTCTTTAGATTAGACGGTCAGACCCTTACCTTGAACACTTCCGAGAAGAATCCCGAGCCGATCTTCTCGCAGTAGAAGTCGTCGATCCTGGCCAGGGTGGACACAGCGCTGCACAGCGCCCGGTATGAGGAGGGTCGCATACAGTTGCAGCCGAGCATCGCGCCCGACACGGGGGCCGAGTAGGGCCCGCAGTCCGGCACCAGGACCTCGCTGGGCAAGTCCAATCTCAGGTTTGTTTCCCTCGCCATCTCTCTGCCTGCCCTCCTCCCCCTCCCAGCGGACCTACCCCAACCTGATTCACATCTTCCCCGGACTCGGGAGCGGAATGCAAGGGGAGACGGGGTGCTCCAGGAGTGTTCAGAGATGAAGCCTTCACACCTTCAACCCCGGCATTTCATCCACTTGGCCCACTCTTCGTATGATCAAACCCATGAAGAGGCGAGAAGCAATGAGCAGCTAGTGATAAACTAGGACTAGCCTGGATCACTTTGCGAGTCATTTAGATGCCCAATCACAATGAATCAATAAACCATTGGTCATTCAACAATAGTCGACGAATAGTCTTGCAATGTTGATCAATAACCTGGCTCTGCACAGCAACTAGTCATCAATAATCCAGCATTGATAAGTCAACAAATAAACTGATGAATTGGCGATCCATTAATCAATGATCGGTATAATCCAGCAACGATGATTGATCTGGCAAAGATGAATGAATAAAGCGATGATAAGCAGTCAATATTCAGCGTTCAATCGCAAACTAAAAGAGCAATAGGTCTCCTGAACTTGGAGACTGGTCACTATTCACCATTGGGGTGTTGACCTGGGAGGTGGCTGAGGTCCCTTCACCCTGTGCATGGATTGTATTGATTCGGAGTGGGTAGAGTAGCAATAGAACCTTTTCTCTGCTCAAAGCCGGTAATGCTGTTAATTGATCCCGATTCCTGGTCCGATTCCAATCTATCTGCTCCTGGTTTGACCCGGTCTATCTAATCCTGGACTGATCTGGGCCTGATCCCAGTCTGTCTGATCCTGGTCTGACCCTGGTCTACCTGCTCCTGGCCTGACCCTGGTATATCTGCTCCTGGTCTGATCCCAGTCTACCTGATCCTGTTTGATCCCAGTCTACCTGATCCTATTTGATCCCAGTCTACCTGATCCTGAGTCCTGGTCCAGTCCCAGGATATCTGCTGATTCCTTGTCGGATCCCACCCACTCTTTCCAATCCTCGATTGATCCCAGTCCGATCCTGTTTTGATCCCTGTCTATCTGCAGATATTCCAGATCTGATCCCAGTCTATCTGCTCCTGATCTGATCCTGGTTAGATCCCAGTCTATCTGCTCCAGATCTGATTCTGTTTGATCCCGGGTTCGCGTTCCTGATCTGATCTCAGTTTAGTTGCTCCCGATTCCTAGCCTGCTCCCTGTTTGCTCCGCCCGCTCCGCGTCTGATCCCGGTGTAAGTGCTCCTCCACCTTTGATCCCGGTTTAGCTGCTCCCGCTCCGGCTAGGCCTCCCGGGCTGCGCTCTCCGGCACCGGCTCCGCCTGCGATCCCGACGCTGGGACTGACGGAGCTGCCGCCCTGCGCACAGCGCTGGCTCCGGCTCCGGCTCCGGCTCCTTATGTGGGAGCGCCGGGAGGGCGGGGAGGCTGGAGCGGGGCGGCGCTGCCCTGCCTTGCCCTGCCCTGCCCTGCCCGCCCGCCTGCCTGCCGCAGACCCCGGGCGCCGCCTGCGGGCCACTGCCGAGCCCAGCAAAGCCGCCGCTCGGAGCAAAGATACTACAGGATCTTTGGCTCGGAGTGTCCCAGAGCCCGGGACATGAGGGTCACCCTCCCCCCCTTCCCTCTGGCCCCCCCCCCCCACCCCACCCCATCACTCTCGCTCTCCCCCTCTCTCCCTCTTCTCTCCCCCTTCACCCTTTCCCCTCCTCACTCTTCCATCCTCGCTCTCCCCTCTCCCTCTCTACTTTCTCCTCTCTCCATCACTCCCTCCCCCTCCACCTCTCACTCTTCCCTCGCCCCCTCTTACTCTATTTCTTCCCTCTTCTCTCTCACTCTTCTCTGTGCCCCTCCCTATCAATCTTTCTTCGCCCCTCTCTTTTCCTCCCTCTCTCCCTTTTTTCTCTCTCCCTCACCCATCTTTCCCTCCCCCTTTCCCCGTGCAGAGATCCATCAATTTGTGTGTGTGTGTATGTGTGTGTATACCTATGTTTATATATATTAAATATATATGATGAACTTTTTCCATTTATTATATTGTTTACAGTGAACCATGTTTACACACATATATATATATTTATATTTATGTATTTATATATACGTATATCTTTCTCCATTCTGCTGTTTTGGTCTTGTCGTTGAAGGTCTTGGTGTATTTATCATTGCTATATGAGTACTGTTTACTCCATGCGTCTCGTGAACAAGCAATTTCATTGCACCCTGTGGGATATGACAATAAACTAATCTGATCTGTGACTTCCATTGCTGATCATGAGACTGCACTTTTCATGGTCAATCAATTGGAAATGTGTTATCCACAACAACTCTATCTAGGTGTAGTTTCCATGGATACGTTACTGATAGAAGCGGTCCCTATGGACACTCGTTCAATAGGTAGTTTCCAGCGACATAGGCTTTCTGGATTCAGTATCTGTTCACATATACATCACTAATAGTAACGAACAAGGGATTGAAAACCCCTCTAGTGACAGATTCCAGAATTTGCATTGTGTCGGCACGAATTGCACTGATTTATTATGAGGAAGAAGATTTTTTTTACTAAAAATAAACGTGTTCAATTATTTACACTAAGCAAACAACACCAACACACCCACCACCAAATACAAAAATTACCAATTATTCTTACTACTAAATATTAAATAACTATATTACAATCCGGTTCTACAATACATTCTGGAAAAAGACGGACTGTTTTATTCTTGAATAGTGCAAAAATAAAATAAATTACTAAAACATAATAACCGTATGTTTTATTCTTTTGCAAAACGCAACGAGCTGCAGTAAGTCAACAGGTCAGAACATAGAACATAACACAGTACAGCACAGGAATAAGCCCTCCAGCCCATAATGTCTGTGTTGAACATAATGCCAAGACTTACTCCTATCTGCCTGCACTTAATACATATCTCTCCTTTCCAAGGACCAATAACACAGCCTCAGAATAAAAGGACGTACCTTGAGAAAGGAGACGAGGAGGAATTTATTTAGCCTGAGGGTAGTGAGTTTGTAGAATTCATTGCCACAGAAGGTTGTGGAGGCCGTCAATGGATATTTTTAAGGCAGAGATACAGTAGATAAATTATTGATTAGTACAGGTGTCAGGGGTTATGTGGAGAAGACAGCACAATGAGATTGAGAGGCAAAGATTGACTATCAGACCTGCCTCCACTACCATCCCTGGCAAAGCATTCCAGGTACTCACCACCCTCTGTTTACAAAACTTGCCTCGCACATCTCCTTTAAACTTTATCACTCTCACCTTAAAGCTCTGACCCCTAATATTTGATATATCTATCCTGGGAAAAAGTTCTGATTTTTTTCATTTCTACTCCTTTCATAATTTTATATAATTTGATCTGGTCTTTCTAGAGAAAATAACCAAAGTCTCACTCTGTGCACAAATACCCCCTAATGTAGGCATAATTCTGATAAACCTACACTGCACCCTCTCCAAAGGCTTCCCATCCTTCCTGTAATGGGGTGACCAGAACTGCACTCATTACTCCAAATGTGGCCTAACCTTAGTCTAGTTTAGTTTAGTTTAGAGATACAGCGCGCAAACAGGCCCTTCGGCCCACCGAGCCACACCAACCAGCTAAATATACTCTCTCTCTCTTGACTCTTAGCTCCGCACATATACACGATCCTACGCACACTAGGTACAATTTAGGTTTATACCGAGCCAATCAGCCTACAAACCTGAACGTCTTTGGAGTGTGGGAGGAAACCTAAGATTCGGAGAAAACCCACATGGTTCACGGGGATAATGTATAAACTCCATACAGACAAGCAGCCACAATCAGGATCGAACCCGGGTCCCTGCCGCTGTGAGCAGTAGCTCTACCGCTGTGCCACCATACTGCCCTTAAAGTAGTCCTACAAGGCTGCATCATGACTTCCTGACTCTAATACTCAATGACCTGATCAATGAAGGCAAGCATACCATATGCCTTCTTTACCACTGTATCCACTTGCGTTGCCATTTTCAGGGACTTGGACCCAAAGATCCCTCTGTACATCAATGTTGATAAGGGTCATGCCATTAATTATATATTCTCTCCGGCCTGAATATTGACCTTCCACCACATCCCTCAGTCTTCTATCAGTAATCCAGTTCTGAATCCATCTGACCAGGTCACTGTGAACGTACCTTAATCTTCTGATGACAATGATACTTTATTGTCACTTGTATCTATGTATCGAGGCACAGTGCAAATCTGCATACAATCCAGGCAAATCATACTATAGATAAGCACAACCATAAATAAATAGAAATGTGCAATGATTGTAGTGCAATGGTCGGCTTCACCGAGACGTGTAAACAAAGGGTCGCCATGTTTTTGGTGCCCACAAAGTTTCAAAGTTGTTAAGAGCGCAGTCTTATCTCGGCCTTAAAGGCCCGTTGTCCTGGAGACACCGATCCTCTCCCCTGTCCGCCACCATCTTGAAAACGGCCCTCTGACCAGCGTCCGCTATCGTCGCCGACCCCTCCCCCCCTCCTTCCCGGTTCCTGGTCTTTGGAATTGAACAGGAGACGAGCCTCGGATGACTCCAGTTGAGTTCCTGGTTCTGCGGCTGGTGAGCTTCTGCTGTCCTGTCCCGCACGGCTGATCGGGAGCTAATGGCCTGCCATGGGGGAGTTTATCAATTGCCTTATCAATATCCATGCCAGGAAGCACATGTGGAGAACTCTGGTCCAGAACATGTCAATGACCTGTTTTATAGTCTCCCCTGGCATTAAGGCCAGGGATGAAGGTTGGAGACTGAGAACAAACTGAGATTGGAGAGTGATTAGAAATCTTATCTGTAATCATTAATGTAGCAACTGGTAGAGCTGCTGCCTCCAGCACCAGAGACCAAGGTTAGTTCCTGACCTCGGGTGCTGTCTGTAGGAGTTTGCACGTTCCCCCTGTGACCGCATGGGTTTCCTCCGGGTGCTCCAGTTTCCTCCCACACGCTAAGACGTGCAGGTTTGTAGGTTAATTGGCCCTCTGCAAATTGACCCACATGTGTAGAAAGTGGATTCAGAAGTGAGGGTCAAACATTCAGAACATACAACGAGTGATCAATGGCCTACGTGGATGCAATAGACAATAGACAATAGGTGCAGGAGTAGGCCATACGGCTCTTCAAGCCAGCACCGCCATTCAATGTGATCATGGCTGATCATCCCCAATCAATACCCCGTTCCTGCCTTCTCCCCATGTCCCCTCACTCCGCTATCTGCACAAGCCCTATCTAGCTCTCTCTTGAAAGATTCCAGAGAACCAGCCTCCACCGCCCTCTGAGGCAGAGAATTCCACAGCCTTACAACTTTCTGCGTGAAAAAGTTTCCTCATCTCCGTTCTAAATGATTCGATGGGCCGAAGGGCCTGTTTCCAGGCTAGATCTTTCAAGCCGTTAATGAAAAACAATGAGATGGAGTTAAATCTGATTTGAAACACAAGCGACTTCCGTTGCTGAAATCTGGAGCTAAATACAATCTGCTGGAGGAACTCAGCAGGTCAGGCAGGCAGGGGAAGGAGTTGATGATGTATCGGGACTAAGAAAAAGATGGATATCAAGAGGAGAGGGAGAAGGGTGAGAGAGAGTCCGGTAATCATTGGTGGACTGAGGAGGGGGTGAAGGCTCTAACGAAAGATTTTGGCGTGAAATGTCGACAGTTCAATTCTCCTCCTCAGACGCTGCCTGACCGGCTAAGTTGCTCCAGCAGTTTGTTTTCTGAAATCAGACTTGAGTCCCGCATTCCCTGAGGGGTTCCTCTTCGAGGATAACAATGGAAAGATCATGGGTTTGTTGTCATAGGGTTGTAGGCTCTTCGGCCCATCAACCACTTGTTTACACAAATCCTAACATTTTATTAGTTATAGAGTCATACAGCACAGAAACAGGCTCTGCAACCCAACCTATCCATGCTAACGAAAATGTCCCGTCTAAGCTAGTCCTATTTGTCCATGCCTGGCCCTTATCCCTCTACGCCTGTCCTACCCATGCACCTGTCATTTAACAGATCTTATTGTACCTGTACGACTACCTCCTTTAGATTAGTTTTGAGATACATCTCAAAAACAGGCCCTTCAGCCCATCGAGTCCGTGCTGACCAGCAATCCCACACACACTTGGGACAATTTATAATTAGACTAAGCCAATTAACCTACGAACCTGTACGTCTTTGGAGTGTTGGAGAAAACCGGAGATATGGAGTAAATCCACGCAGGTCACGGGGAGAACGTACAAACTCCGTACAGTTCTAACGTTGCACTACCGTGCTGCCCTTTGGTCATAGAGTGGTAGAGCACGGAACAGGCCCTTCAGCCCAATCTGTCCATGCCAACCAAAATGCCCCATCCAATGGACAAGCAGCCTCCCTCGAGGACATGGATAGGTGACGTTTTGGGTCGGGACTCTTCTTCAGACTGATTGTAGATGGGAGAAGAAAGCTGGAAGAGGGGCAGGGCAGGACAAAGCTTGAGAGGTGATAGGTTGATACAGGGGGAGGTGGGAGGGTGGTTAGAGGCAGGTGGTTAGACAAAGGCCAGAGATGTAAAGACAGAAGGTGTGAGACAAAAGGACTGAATAGTTGCAAATTGTAAGGCTGGAGGATGGAAGATGACTGACCCACTGAGTTCCTCCAGCACTGGTGGTCTTTTTTGGGGCAATTAAATGCTGGCTTTTTTGGCAATGGACAGATCTGATGAAATTAAACAAAGTAGACATTGGAATAAAAAGTAAGTGATCATTTGTGAAATCCTGTCCCATTTGGGTGGCACAATGGCACAGTGGTACAGTTGCTGCCTTACAGCACCAAAGATCTGGGATCGATCCTGACTAAGGGTGTTTGTCTGTACAGAGTTTGTATGTTCACCCTGTCCCTTCCTTCTTTGTTGTTTGTTTGTATGTGTTAAATGTATGTTTTTAATGTTCTTTAGCTTGTTTTCTGTGTGGGGGGGTGGGGGGGGGGGGGGGGGGGGGGAGGGGGGGAAGGACATTTTTCCAATCTCTTACCTGGACGGAGATGCGATTTCCCCCCAACATCGAGGAGTTGGCGACCTTTGCTGGAGACCGACTTCGAGAACTCCACCGTGGGTGACTGCAGACTAACATTGTGGAGCTCACGGTCTCTGGTTAGAAACCCACTTTGGGAACACCAAGCTGCAGAAGCTTCGACCGCCCCGACGTGGGGTCTTTGATCGCCCCGACGTGGGGTCTTCGATTGCCCCGAGTGTGGATGGTTCGACTACCTCGACTGCAGGAAAATAAAAGAGGAAAAAGGTCGGACTCTACTGTCTTCCTTCACAGTGAGGAATGTGGGGAATCCCCTGTGGTGGATGTTTATGTTGACTTTTATGTAGTTGTGTGTCTTGTTGCTTTTTTTTCGTGTGGCTGTATACCTTAATTGGTACATGTGACAATAAACTGACCTTGAAACCTTGAAACCGTGACCACGTTGGGTTTCTCCAGGTGCTCCGC
Source organism: Leucoraja erinaceus (assembly GCF_028641065.1). Classification (NCBI taxonomy): domain Eukaryota; kingdom Metazoa; phylum Chordata; class Chondrichthyes; order Rajiformes; family Rajidae; genus Leucoraja; species Leucoraja erinaceus. Next base: position 12,626,284 of record NC_073379.1, read on the forward strand.
TTTCCTCCCACATTCTAAAGACATGTGGGTTTGTAGTTTCATTGGTTTCTTTTTTTTTTTCACTTAAATTTTTATAGATTTTTAAGAGATATTTTCAAAACAGTGCAACACCATCACCATAAATAAAACAAAGTAAGAAAAACAGCAATCAAAATAAAAAAATAAGTAGATGGGGGGAAAAACAAAAAAGATGTAAATAAATAAATTAAAAAATTGGAATAAGACCTTGGGAAATTACTTACCAAATTAAAAAAAGAAAAACCATTACATTGATTAGTTATCTGGAGATAATTCAATATTCATACAAACATACCATCTAATTCAATATAACACAATCTTCCCAGATCTAGCTCGGCATTTATCTAATTGGTGTCATGGCTCAAATAAACAGTCCATTTTTCCCAGATCTTCTCAAATGAATTATCCTTGACTCTCAAGGAATATGTCAATTTCTCCATATTAAAGATGTCTCGCACAATTTCTAACCATTGTTCCTGTTTTGAACTTTTTTCATTAAGCCACTGCCTGGTAATGGCCTTGTTACTTGCTGCAAGCAAAACTTTAATCAAATATGTATCTTCTATTTTTACACTATCTTTAATACACCCCAGATACATCACAGGGCAAGTATTTGGGATTTTATAACCCAAGATATTATTTACAGTTGCATTAACATTTTCCCAGTATGGCCTTATCTTTACACAGTTCCAGAAAATATGCGAGTGGTCTGCCTCCGTACTCCCACACAGTGTTGTTGGACAGCAAGTTGTCTGCTTTTTATTTTGGGTATTATAAAAAAGCGAGATAGATTCTTCCAGCAAAATTCTCTCCATACTAGTGAGCTTGTGGATGAACATTGTGTTTCACACATTTGATACCATTCTTCTTCTGTTATTTGAATCTTTAATTCTGCTTCCCATTTTGTTTTTATGTAGAGCGTTGATTCTCCCCCGCTTTCCACCAGAGCTTGGTAGAAAGCAGAGATGACCCGAGACCCCTTCTGTTTGTATGCATCCACAATCACCTTGATCACATTATTTGAAGTTTCATCTAGTTCTGGCCTTATCTCTTTTATAAAGTAGTCTCTTAATTGCAAGTATCTAAAAAAATCTTTGTTTTCGAGACCATACTTTGACTTTAAATCTTGGAAGCTCATAAACTCGCCATTTTCTGAAACTGTATACATTGTCGTTATGCCTTTTTGTGCCCATTCTTTGAATTTTGAATCATACACCCCTGGGTTAAACTTTGAGTCATATGCGAACCACTTCAATGCGTGAACGCCTCTTTTTAATTTGTATTTTTCCGTGGTTTCTGTAAATTGTAAGATAGAACTATTGTGTGGGTGATTGCTGGTCGGCGTGGGATCGGTGGGATCACACTGTATCTCTAAACAAAACAAATTGGAGTACTAACGTCCTTTTGAGAAGCAAATCCGACACCGTTAATGTTTCAACATATAACAGTAGGCCCACACCACCTCAGCTGAGTCTGCAGTTCCCCAGCGAATCACTTAACTTAGATGGTCAATAGGTTCTGTGTTTACAAATGATCTTCTGACTGGAAATGGATTTCACAACTATAGTGCATAATGCAACAGGAAGATTTGGAAACACATCAGGTCAGACATTCTGTGTGAAATGTGGAACTATACAGTGTTATAATTTGGACTTTAGACTTTAGAGATACAGTGCAGAAACAGGCCCTTAGGCCCACCGAGTCCATGCCAAACAGCATTCACCCACCCCGTACACTAACACCATTCAACACACACTGGGGACAAATTATGATTTACAGAAGCCAATTAACCTACAAACCTCGCACAGCTTTGGAGGAAACCGTAGCACCTGGAGAAAACCTACGCAGTCACGCTCAACGTGAAAATGCTTAGTTTGGTTTAGTTTGGAGATACAGAGTGGAAACACTGATCTTTGGCCCACCAAGTTCGTACGGACTAGTGAACACCATATACTAGCACTATCCTACACACTAGGGACAATTTACAAATGGACCAAAGCCAATTAACCTACCAACCTGTATGCCTTTGGATTGTGGGGGAACCAAAGAAACCTCGCGCGTTCATGGGGAGAGCATACAAACTCTGTACAGACAGCACCTGTAGTCAGGATTGAACCCGGGTCTCTGGTGCTGTAAGGCAGCAACTCAACTGCTGCGCCACCGTGCCGCCCCCGTCTCTTAATTGTCACTGAATTCACTGTTCGTTGGTAGTGAACCAGGAAGTGAAGAAACGCTGGCATCTGGTTTTGTATTGTGTAAAGGCTGAAAGTCCCAGTGCGGAGAGCTGGACACCACGAGATAGCCAGCGATGATGATTCTCTCCACTTGGCTGCCTACAGTTCTGCTGTTGGTCTCAGTACATGGAAACAGTAGGTGTCTTTTTTATTACGATCGCTTTATTGGTACAGTGTAGGTTTATTACTGTTGCCTGTACCGAGTTACAGTGAAGAACCGTGTTTGTGTGCTTTCCAGTCAATCCATGGGATATACTAATATCGGGATAGTCACAAAGTGCTGGAGTAACTCGGTGGGACAGGCTGCATTTCTGGTGAAGGTGGACACAAAATGCTGAAGTAACAACTGGTCAGGCAGCATTTCGGGAGAAAAGGCATAGGTGACATTTTGAGTCGAGACCCTTCTTCAGACTGAGGGGACTTAGATCTATCTTTAGACTGAAGAACATGGATAGGTGATGTTTTGTGTCAGGGCCTGTCTTCAGAAACGTCACCCAGTTTAGATGAGTTTAGTTTATTGCCAGGTGTACCAAGGTACAGAGTAAAGCTTATTTTGTTGTGTGCCATCCACTCAGCAGAAAGACTGTACATGAATACAATCCAACCGTCCACCATGTACAGATCCAGGATAGAGGGAATAACGTTTAGTGCAAGATAAAGTCCAATAAAGTCCGATTTGAGATATTCCAAGGGGCTTCAATGTGACTTGGATCATGTCTAAGTCACATTGGTAGCTCAGGATCGCCCTCCAGTTGTTGATGGGAATGGTTCAGTTGCGTGAAAACAGCTGGGAAGAAACTATCCCTGAACCTGTAGGTGTGCGTTTTCACACTTTTGTACCTATTGCCTGATGCGAGAGGGGAGACGAGGGAGTATTCTCTAGAGGTGCTGCCTGACCCACTGAGTGACTCCAGCATTTTGAATCTATCTTTGGTATAAACCACCGTGTCCTTATTATTACATCCTTTTTATCCTTTTTATAACTAATATTTTTTTTTTGTTACTTTATTGATCTTTCGATTATCATGCTATCTAATGTGCCTACAGACCATGTTATGCTGTTGTAAATAAGAATGTCATTGTCTTGTTTCAGCACATATGATAATTAAATACTGTTGATTCTTGACTTGCAATCATGCCATACGCATGCACAAAAAATAAAATTTCCCTATTGGCTATGGTAGAGATGCTGCCTTACAGCGCCAGAGGCCCAGATTTGATCTGACTAGGGGTGCTGTCTGTACGGAGTTTGTACGTTCTCCCTCTGTGGGTTTACACTGGGTGTTCCGGTTCCCTCCCACACTCCAAGGATGTACAGATTTGTAGGTTAATTGGCTTTGGTAAGTATTAAAATTGGGAATTGGAAGAGGGGATATGGTCACAATCTCCACCGTGATTGTCCTCCACACTGAGCTGCTTTATCCTGGTTGAGGCGTTTTCCCGCTCTGGGTCCCCGACCAGATTGAACCGAGTTGCTCCGTTCTCCCGCCGCCCAGGATCCACCAGCTTGGGGTCTGAGCGTGATGATGTGTCGGTAGGGATCCTTCCTCATCCATGTGACCGCGAGCGGGACCTGGTTGAGTGGAGGCGGTGGGAACACACAGGGTAACGAGGCTGAACCCCCCCTTAATCCCAGTCACCACTGAGACATTCCCTCTGGGAGCTGAAGGAAGATCAGACACTGGTCAAGATAAGCAAGACGAGGGAGCTGGAGCTAATGTAAGCAGGAAATAAGAACTGGATGCTGGATTCATGCTGAATGAGCTTTAGATGTGTCATAAGTTCATAAGTAATATGAGTTGAATTAGGCCATTTGGCCCACTAAGTCTACCATTCAAACATGGCTGATCTATCTTACCCTCTCAACCCAATTCCCCTGCCTTCTCCCCGCAACCCCTGACACCCGTGCTAATCAAGAATCTGGCCATTGACTTGGCCTCCACATCCTTTGACGGATATGAATTCCACAGATTCACCACCCTCTGACTAAATAAATTCCTCCTCATCTCCATTCTAAATGTACATCCTTTTATGCTGATGCTGTGGCCTCTTGTCCTTGAATCTCCCACTAGGGGAAACATCCTCTCCACATGCACTCTATCCATACCTTTCACTATTCAGTAAGTTTCTGTGAAGGTCCCTCTCATCCTTCTACACTCCAGCCAGTACAGGCCCAGTGCCGTCAAATGCTCATCATATGTTAACCCACTCATCCCTGGAATCATTCTCGTAAACCTCCACTGGACACACACACGCACATACATACAACATACACACACACATACACCATATACACACATACACATGCACACACTCGCACAAACACATGTGCTAACACATATGTACAAACACGTGCACACACACACACACACACACACACACACGCACACGCACACACGCACACACACACACACACACACACACACACACACACACACACACACACACGCACACACACACACACACACACACACACACACCCACCCATGCCTGCACAATATACGGTTGCAGATGCACACATACATTCACAGATATATGTACACAGAAATGAGACACACACGCAGTCACTGACATACACACAAAGTAGACAATACACAGTGTCACGTACACACTGTCACATATACAAACGCACGCAAATGAGATGCGTACACATACAGGAATATAGACAGATACACAAACATACACCAGAATGTAACACACACACACACATACATAAAGTCACTCGCACGCACAAGACACAAATGGACACACATACACGCACTCACACATTCATATAAAAACATACGCAATGACCCAATGACACACACACAAACCAATAGACATTGGCTCATACGTGCATGAACGCACGCTACAGAATCACACACACATAGATATACAACCCACATACACACACCCAGAACTGGTGATCGCTGGTTGGCTGGGATTTGGTGGGCCAAAGGGCCTGTATCTAGAAGACATTTGGACAGGTACATGGATACGAAAGGTTCAGAGGAATATGGGCCAAAGATGGGCAGGTAGCACAAGTGTAGAGGAGGCATCTAGGTCATCACGTGAAAGTTGGGCCGAACTGCCTGTTTCCATACTGTATGACTATGATATGACTTCAACATAACAGGTGTCAGAGGTTGTGGGGAGAAGGCAGGAGAATGGGGTAGGAAGGGAGAGATAGCTCAGCCATGATTGAATAGCGGAGAAGACCTGATGGGCTGAATGGCCTAATTCTACCCCTATTCCTTGTGACCTAATGACTGTCATCCCTCTCCTCTCCTGGCCACCTTCGGCCTTCATTCCCAGTGTGCGCCTCCCACAGCCAACCTTGAGGGCATTGAAGATAAGACCCCACATCTTCTTTGCAGCCTCCTTCATTACTGTGTGTTTGAGTTATTAAACCAGACTGCGACATAACCCGTCTTTATGTTCTCCACCGTATAACCTGTACAGGTTGGGTGGAGTGTTCAGCGACCTGACGAGACTCCTCAAACTTGTGAGGAAGCAGGGGTGTTGATAAGCATGTTCTTTGTGACTTCAAAATAGAAAATCTGGTAGATTTAGTGATATTGGGGGATGAAGTCATAGCGCAGGGGATGGTGTGACCAGCCACGGCCACAGTGTAAGCAGACAAGCCTCGAGCAGCCAAATGGCTTACTCCTGTTCCTCTTTCTCTTGTTCTAATGCAAACAATGTGGACATTTGCTGCAAGAAAGAACCGTTAAGTTTCAGTACAAAAGCAGGAAGCACTACCAATGTAGTCATTAATGTACTGGAAAAATAGAACAGAGAACAGTACAACACATGATCTGGTCCTTCAGCCCACCATGTCTGTGCCGAATGTGATGCCAAGTTTAACAAATATCTGCTGACTCACAGCATCAGGGATCCTGACCTCGGGTGCTGTCTGTGTGGAGTTTGCACATTCACACTGTGACCGCGTGGGTTTTCTCCTGGTGCTCTGGTTTCCTCCCACATTCCAAGGATGTATGTGCTTGTAGGTTGATTGGCTCTCTGTAAATTACTCCTCGTGTATAAAGAGTGCATGAGAAAGTGGGATAACATAGACCTAGGGTGGCAGAGTGGCGCAGTGGTATAGTTGCTGCCTTACAGCACCAGAGACCCAGCTTCGATCTCGACTACGGTTGTCTGCATGGAGTTTGCATGTTTTCCCCGTGACCGTGTGGGTTTCCTCCAGGTGTTCCAGTTTCCTCCCACATCCCAAAGACGTGCAAGTCTGTAGATGATTTGGCTTCCGTAAATTGTCCCTGATGCGTAGGATAGAGCGAGTGGACAGGGATCGCTGGTCGGCGCGGACTCGGTGGGCAGAAGGACCTGTTTCCACACTGTATCTCTAATCTAAATTAACCTAAAGTTAAATTGGTGATGGATGGTCGGCACAGACTCAGCGGGCTGAAGGGCCTGTTTTCTAGCTGTTTCTTCAAATTAAAACTTCACACGTAAAAGGGAGCTGAGGGGCAAGTACAGGTATTTCACACAGAGGGTGGCATGTGTGTGTTGAACCAGCTCTCAGAAGGAGTGGTACAATTATAATGTTTATAAAACATTGTTACAGGTTCGTGGATTGGAAAGGTTGAGAGGGATATGGGTCAGGCAAAGGCAAATGGGGCGAGTGAGGTCAGCATGGAGGAGTTGGGCCGAAGGGCCTGTTTCCACGCTGTATAACTCTATGACGGTGTCATTGCACACGAGGTCCCAGGCAGTGAGGCAGCAACTGTACCACTTGCGCCACCATGTGGCAGCTTAGATAGTAGCATGCTCAGGCATGAGTGATGGACTGAGATCTTACAGAGGGTTCAGGAGACTACATATGAAGATAGACACAAAAAGCTGGAGTTACTCCAACATTTTGTGCCTGTCGTTCCTTTCTCTCCACGGCTACGGCTTGGTCTGCTGAGGTCTTCCAGCCGTATAGAAAGATAGGAAGATAGAAAATTGGTGCAGGGGCGGGCCAACACCACCATTCAATATGATCATGGCTGATCATCCACAATCAGTACCCCGTTCCTGGTACCAAGGTACAGTGAAAAACCTTTGTTTATGTGCTATCCAACCCTCATTTCTTGTTTCATTGACAACAGCGCATGTGATGCTCACACTGTCCCAAGTTCATGAGTTCATAAGTTCTTGGAGCAGAGTTTGGCTGTTTGGCCTGTCAAGTCTACTCCACCATTCAATCATGGCTGATCTATCATTCCCTCTCAACACCATTCTCCTTCCTTCTCCCCATAACCCATGACATCCTTACGAATCTGTCTGTGGAATTCTCTGCCTAAGAGGGCGGTGGAGGCTGGTTCTCTGGATGCTTTCAAGAAAGAGCTAGGTAGGGCTCTTAAAAATAGCAGAGTCAGGGGATATGAGAAGAAGGCAGGAACGGGGTACTGATTGGGGGTGATCAGCCATGATCACATTGAATGGTGGTGCTGGCTCGAAGGGCCGAAAGGCATACTACTGCACCTATTATCTATTGTCTATTGAATCAAGAATCTATCAATCTCCACCTTAAAAATATCAATGTACAGCCTCCACAGCCATCTGTGACAATAACTTGCACAGATTCACCACCCTGCGACTAAAGAAATTCCTCCTCATCTCCTTTCTGAAGGAACATCCTTTTAATCTCCTAATTTCTTCCTGAAGGGTTATTTCAAACCTCAGATCAATGTCTTCAAGGCCTTTACTTACCGCCCCCCCCCCCCCCCCCCCCACCTCCCGCCCCCCACACAATTTCTTTCCACTTGAAAATACACAATTTGAAATGTTGATTCCAAAATGTATTTGTTTAATGGCCTTTTTGAACCACAGTGGCTTCACAATGATTCATGTGTTTTGGGGAAATATGACAAAGTGCTGGAGGGAGTGAACGGGTCAGGCAGCATCTGAGAAGGGAACAGGATGGACAACATTTAGAACGGCCTGACCTGAAATGTCCTCTGTATTTTTCCCTTTGGCTGGCACAGTGGCGCGACGCTAGAGTTGCTGACACATAATGACACAGACTCGGGCTCAAAAGGGTAAAAAGTGTGAAAACGCACACCTCCAGGTTCAGGGACAGTTTCTTCCCTGCGATTCCTGGGATGTCAGGACTTTCATCTGAAGAAAGACTGGATAGACTCGGTTTGTACTCGCTAGAATTTAGAAGATTGAGGGGGGATCTTATAGAAACGTACAAAATTCTTAAGGGGTTGGACAGGCTAGATGCAGGAAGATTGTTCCCGATGTTGGGGAAGTCCAGAACAAGGGGTCACAGTTTAAGGATAAGGGGGAAATCTTTTAGGACCGAGATGAGGAAAACGTTTTTCACACAGAGAGTGGTGAATCTCTGGAATTCTCTGCCGCAGAAGGTAGTTGAGGCCAGTTCATTGGCTATATTTAAGAGGGAGTTAGATGTGGCCCTTGTGGCTAAAGGGATCAGGGGGTATGGAGCGAAGGCAGGAACAGGATACTGAGTTGGATGATCAGCCATGATCATATTGAATGGCGGTGCAGGCTCGAAGGGCCGAATGGCCTACTCCTGCACCTATATTCTATGTTTCTATGTTTCCCGACTCTTGTCAGGCAACTGAACCATCCTACTAGAATTAGAGAGCAGTGCTGTACCACCATCTACCTCATTGGAGACTTTTGGGCTGTCTATGAGTAAAGTTTGATCATAGTCTATGATCAAACTTTACTTGACTTTTATCTTGCACTAAATATTATTCACGATATTACCGACGCGATATTGATTATCGACCCTTTCTATTCCAGCAGCCACTGCCGATGCCGTGTTTGCCGTTGAAGGAGGCTCGGCTGTGTTGCCATGTACGTTCACCCTCCCGGCCACTGATCACATCATCAAACTCAAGCTGCACTGGTTCAAAGGTGACTTGCGGCGTTTGGATGCCGTTATTACGTGTCAGTTCACTGCTCCCTTCCACTCCTCGTGCGATGAAGTGAAGCATGAGGCAAGAAGAGATCGGTTTAAGTTCATCGGGAATCTCAGCCGGAGGGATGCCTCGCTAAAGGTGGAGCAACTGGGACAGGAGGATAATGGTCTATATCAGTGCAATGTGAACAACATCGATGGACATCCTCTATTACAAAAGGTCATTCACCTGACTGTGAGAGGTGAGGAAGGCTCTAATTGTACCAATAACAGTGGAGTAGTGGTAGAGCCACTGCCTCTCAGTGGCAGAGACCCGGGATCAATCTCCCAATCCACCTTGTTGCAGCCTTTGCAATTTTTTTTACCTGCACTTTCTCTGTCGCTGCAGCATATTCTACTGCGCTCTGATACTTTTCTTTTTTGCGCCAGCTCGTATACGCAACCTCTCAACATTTCAACATAATAGCGGTAGAGTTGCTGCTGCACAGCGCCAGTGAGCCGGGTTCGATCCTGACTACGGATGCTGTCTGTACAGAGTTTGCACGTTATCCCTGTGACCTTGTGGGTTTTCTCTGGGTGCTCCAGTTACCTCTCACATTTGAAAGACACATGTTAGTCGGTTAATTGGATACTGTAATTTGCCCTAAATTCACCGAGGTACAGTGAAAAGCTTTTGTTTGCATGCTGTCCAGTCAAAGAAAATGCTATACATGAATACAATCAAGCTGTCCACAGTACACAGATAAGGAATAAAGGATGCAAAGATGCTCTTTTAGTGCAAACATATAACATTGAAGTCTGATAAAGTCCCATTCAAGATAGTTCAAAGGGTCTCCAATGGGATGGATGGAAGACCAGAACCGCACTCCAGCTGGTTAGAGGACCATTCAGTTGCCTGATAACAGCTGGGTAGAAACTGTCCCTGAATCTGAAGGTGTTATCTTATAGAATCTTATAGAATTTTTCGAGGATGTAACTAGTAGAGTGGATAAGGGAGAACCAGTGGATGTGTTATATCTGGACTTTCAGAAAGCTTTCGACAAGGTCCCACATAAGAGATTAGTATACAAACTTAAAGCACACGGCATTGGGGGTTCAGTATTGATGTGGATAGAGAACTGGCTGGCAGACAGGAAGCAAAGAGTAGGAGTAAACGGGTCCTTTTCACAATGGCAGGCAGTGACTAGTGGGGTACCGCAAGGCTCAGTGCTGGGACCCCAGCTATTTACAATGTATATTCATGATTTGGACGAGGGAATTAAATGCAACATCTCCAAGTTTGCAGATGACACAAAGCTGGGGAGCAGTGTTAGCTGTGAGGAGGATGCTAGGAGGCTGCAAGGTGACTTGGATAGGCTGGGCGGGTGGGCAAATGCATGGCAGATATAATGTGGAGACCAAAACTAAATATATGGCAGTATAATGTGGATAAATGTCAGGTTATCCACTTTGGTGGCAAAAACAGGAAAGTAGACTATTATCTGAATGGTGGCTGATTAGGAAAAGGGGAGATGCAACGAGACCTGGGTGTCATGGTACACCAGTCATTAAAAGTAGGCATTCAGTGCAGCAGGCAGTGAAGAAAGCGAATGGTATGTTAGCATTCATAGTAAAAGGATTTGAGTATAGGAGCAGGGAGGTTCTACTGCCGTTGTACAGGGTCTTGGTGAGACCACACCTGGAGTATTGCGTACAGTTTTGGTCTCCTAATCTGAGGAAAGACATTCTTGCCATGGAGGGAGTACAGAGAAGGTTCACCAGACTGATTCCTGGGATGTCAGGACTTTCATATGAAGAAAGACTGGATAGACTCGGCTTGTACACGCTAGAATTTAGAAGATTGAGGGGGGA
>NC_073379.1:12642263-12719303 GCF_028641065.1 Leucoraja erinaceus
ATTTTGATTCAGATTCTTGATTAGTACGGGTGTCGAGCAGAAGGCAGGAGCATGGGTTTGAGAGGGTAAGATAGATCAGCTATGTTTGAATGGTAGACTTGATGGGCCAATTCATTTCATACCACTTATGAACTTATGACCCATCTAAAGCTCATTCAGCATGAGTCCAGCATCCAGTTCTTATTTCCAGTTTACAGTATCTCCAGCTCCCTCGTCCTGCTTCTCTTGACCGATGTCTGTCCTTCCCTCAGCTCGCAATGTCTCATTGGTGACTGGGACTGAGGGGGCTTCGGCCACGTTACCCTGTGTCTTCTCACCGCCTCTGCCGAGGCACATGCCTCGCACGGTCACATGGATGAGGAAGGATCGCTACCGGCAAATCGTCGCGTTCAGACCCCAAGCTGATAGATCCTGGGCGGCGGAGAACGGAACAACTCGGTTCGAGCTGGTCGGGAACCCAGAGCAGGGAAACGCCTCAACCAGGATAAAGCAGCTGAGGGTGGAGGACAGTGATGGCTACCTGTGTCTCGTGTTCTCGACCGACCATCTGTTCCAGTGCGAGATCCAACTGCAAGTTGCAACAGGTAAGAAACCCCCATCAACTCGTGCTGCAGTGTGCAGCGAAGGTATTTAGGTCTAGCTTTAGTGCTAGGTTTTTGTTTTGTATTGTCACGTGTACTGAAGAATAGTTAAAAATCTTTTGTTTGTAAGGCTATCTGATCAAGTCATATAATACTGTATGCGAATACAATCAAACCAAACACAAGTACCACAGGAATTGACCGGGTAGACGCACACTCTTGCCCAGAGCAGGGAACTCGAGAACCAGAGGACAATGGTTTAAGGGGAAGGGGGAAAGATTTTATTGGAATGGGAGGGGTAACTTTTTCGCACATAGGTGTATGGAATGTGATACCGGAGCAGGTAGATGGCAGGTACTATCACAGTGTTTGAGAAGCAATTAGACAGGTACATGGATAGGACAGGTTTAGAGGGATATGGGCCAAATGCAGACAAGTGGGACTAGTGTAGAGGGTAGACACAAAACACTGGAGTAACTCAGCGGGACAGGCAGCATCTCTGGAGAGATGGAATGGGTGACGTTTCGGGTGGAGACCCTTCTTCACGCACATCTAAACCAGCATCTGCATTTCTTTCCTACACATTAGTGTAGATGGGACATGTTGGCCGGTGTTGGTGTGGGAAATTTGGGCTGATGGGCCTGTTTCCACATTGTGTTACTCGATGACTCATTTACTCTATAATAGGTAGAGCGAAGAGAAAGAAATCAGATTGCAGAATATGGAGAATTACAGCGCGGATACAGGCCCTTCGGTCCACCGAGTTGGTGCCACCCAACGATCACCCCGTACACACGAGCACAATCCTACACACTATTCAAAATTTATAATCTTCCTAAAGCCAATTAACTGATCAACCGGCATGTCTTTAGATTGTGGGAGGAAACCAGAGCACTCAGAGAAAACCCACACAGTTACAAGGAAAACGTACAAACTCTGTAGAGACAGCACCCGTAGTCGGGATTGAACCCGGGTCTCTGGTACTGCAAGGCTGCAACTCTGCCGCAGTGCCACCGTGCCACCCACATTATAGAAAACTAGTTTCTTCATATTGTAAGGTTACATTTCCTGAGGCCAATGTCCGCAATGAGGTAGGTTGGGAAATCGTAACTGTGTCATAGCTTATGGAAGGACCATTCAGAAGTCCATACAGAGTTTGGACGTTCTCCCTGTGACCGTGTGGGTTTTCTCCGGGTGCCCCGGTTTTCTCCCACAGTCCAAAGACTTACGGGTTTGTACGTTACTTGGCCACTGTAAATTGTTCCAAGGTTTTAGGATGCAAACGTGGGCTAATATAGAATTAACAGGGTGGAACAGTAGTAGAGTTGCTGCCGCCAAAACCCCAGTTTAAATCTTGACTATGGGTGCTCTCTAGACGAAATTTTCACATTCTCCCTCTGACCGTGTGGGTTTTCTCTGGGTGGTCTGGTTTGCTCCCAGATTTGAAAGACACACAGGTTTGTAGGTTAATTGGCTCCTGTAAATTGCCCCAAGTGTGTAGAAAGGTAGGACACCATAAAACTAGTGTACATGTGATACTCGGTCGGCAGGGAAGCTGTATCTATAAACACTATTCTAGGTTGGCTGCTTTGTCTTGGAAAGTTTTGAGCTTCTTAAAGGTTGTAATGCCCCTGTCCCACTTAGGAAACCTGAACAGAAACCTCTGGAGACTTTGTGCCCCGCCCAAGGTTTCCGTGCGGTTCCCGGAGGTTCCCGGAGGTTTTTGTCAGTCTCCCTACCTGCTTCCACTACCTGCAACCTCCGGCAACCACCTGCAACCTCCGGGAACCTCACGGAAACCTTGGGTGGGGCACAAAGTCTCCAGAGTTTTCCGTTCAGGTTTCCTAAGTGGGACAGGGGCATTAGTGAAGAATTGGAGAATGTTGCATCACTCCTGACTTGTGCTCTGTAAATGGTGTCCTGTCTTTGGAGTGTCACAAGGTGGCTCCCTCAGACATGATGTCATTGTAGCTCTTGCGGTCACAATATTTTAGGTTTAGGGTTATATTCGTCACATGTGAAAAGTGAGCTTTACAGCGAACAAAAGCTCTTCACAGTGAAAAGCTTTGTTTCGCATGCGTTAGGCATTGGACTTTAGAGATACATACTGTAGATACAGTGCGGAAACAGGACTTTGGCCCACCGAGTCTACACTGACCAGTGATCACCCTGTATACTAGGACTATTCCAAACACTGGGGGCAATTTATAATTTTATCAAAGCCAATTAATCTACAAACCTGTACGTCTTTTGAGTGTGCGAGGTGACCGGAGCAACGGGAGGAAAACCCCAAGCGGTCACAGAGAGATCGTTCAAACTCCACACACAGACAGCACCTGAGATTGGGATCGGACCATGGTCTCTGGCGCTGTGAGGCAGCGGCTCTATCAGTGGCGCCACAGTGCTGCACTTTGCTGTGGGATGGCCAGTTGATGGAGCAACTGGAAATAGTTGGGGCTCTACAAAATGCTGGCGTTGAGATGATTAACCCAGAGCAAACACAACCACCTACCTTACACTGTGATTCCAGCCAACAGCGAGTTTGTACTACAGTCCCCATTATTATTAATCTTCCCCACTGCCTCAATGTCAAGGGCAACCGTGTGACTAATGTAATCTGTACGCCCCATTTTGTTGGTCCTTGTTGGAGGGAATTGTGTGTTTGAGCTGGACAGGCAGCATCTCGCAGAATGGTGACGAGTTTCTCATAGACACATAGAAACATAGAAATTAAGTGCAGTAGTAGGCCATTCGGCCCTTCGAGCCTGCACCGCCATTTAATATGATCATGGCTGATCATCCAACTCAGTATCCCGTACCTGCCTTCTCTCCATACCCTCTGATCCCCTTGGCCACAAGGGCCACATCTAACCCCCTCTTAAATATAGCCAATGAACTGGCCTCAACTACCCTCTGCGGCAGAGAGTTCCAGAGATTCACCACTCTCTGTGTGAAAAAAGTTCTCCTCATCTCGGTTTTAAAGGATTTCCCCATTATCCTTAAGCTGTGACCCCTTGTCCTGGACTTCCCCAACATCGGGAACAATCTTCCTGCATCTAGCCTGTCCAACCCCTTAAGAATTTTGTAAGTTTCTATAAGATCCCCTCTCAATCTCCTAAATTCTAGAGAGTATAAACCAAGCCTATCCAGTCTTTCTTCATAAGACAGTCCTGACATCCCAGGAATCAGTCTGGTGAACCTTCTCTGCACTCCCTCTATGGCAATAATGTCCTTCCTCAGATTTGGAAACCAAAACTGCACGCACGCAATACTCCAGGTGTGGTCTCACCAAGACCCTGTACAACTGCAGTAGAACCTCCCTGCTCCTATACTCAAATCCTCTTGCTATGAAAGCCAACATACCATTCGCTTTATTTACTGCCTGCTGCACCTGCATGCCTACCTTCAATGACTGGTGTACCATGACACCCAGGTCTCGCTGCATCTCCCCCATTCCCAATCGGCCACCATTTAGATAATAGTCTGCTTTCCCGTTTTTGCCACCAAAATGGATAACCTCACATTTATCCACATTATACTGCATCTGCCAAACATTTACCCACTCACCCAGCCTATCCAAGTCACCTTGCAGTCTCCTATCATCCTCCTCACACTTAACACTGCCCCCCAGCTTAGTGTCATCCGCAAACTTGGAGATATTGCCTTCAATTCCCTCATCCAGATCATTAATATATATTGTAAATAGCTGGGGTCCTAGCACTGAGCCTTGCGGTACCCCACTAGTCACTGCCTGCCATTGTGAAAAGGACCCGTTTACTCCTACTCTTTGCTTCCTGTTTGCCAGCCAGTTCTCTATCCACATCAATACTGAACCCCCAATGCCGTGTGCTTTAAGTTTGTATACTAATCTCTTATGTGGGACCTTGTCGAAAGCCTTCTGGAAGTCCAGATACACCAAATCCACTGGTTCTCCCCTATCCACGCTACTAGTTATATCCTCGAAGAATTCTATAAGATTCGTCAGACATGATTTACCTTTCGTAAATCCATGCTGACTTTGTCCAATGATTTCTCAAACAAGTCGTGTTATTCAAGGCCTTCACACTAAATACTGGGGAACACTCTGAGGGAACCCAAAGTGTTTGAATGATTCACAGCATCACTAGGCTTTTGGCTACAATGGCCACATAGAGATTCTACATTTTAAAATAATTGAACAACGCTTCTCGGCAGCTTTCATCCTTGTTTTTTTCCCCAGGATTTCTCTTTTACCTTCTATTCCTTGTTATTTGGAAAAGCAAGGGCCGTTTTGAAGCCTAATAAAAGAGGGGAAGAAGCTGTTCCCGAGTCTGGTGGTGCATACTTTCAAGCTTCTGTACCTTCTGCTGGAGATGGTAAAATGAATTGTCTCCATGTTATTGATCGAGTCTGGTTTGACTTCTCTCTCTTCAGCCCCACAGTTTTCCAACACTCTGATACTGTATATTGCACTTGGAGTGAAAAGCCTTGTCCTTTTGGTGATGGGCTTCATTTTAATCAGGGACAAAACAAGGTATGTAATATTGCTGCGAGATACTTGCCTTCCAATGTCCGCAATGTGATTCATGGTCTTCTTCTGGTGATTCCTCTAAAACATTAATTCCTTTTCTCTTCTGTAGATGCTGCCTGACCAACTGAGTGTTCTCAGTGTTCCTCTCCTCTCTCAATCTCTCTGTCTCTATCTCAGGGGACAGACTATCCATAGATATTTACAGCAAACACACTGACATCTTCCTTGACTACACCCAGCCTCACCCTCTCTCCTGCAAGATTGCCATTCCATTCTCCCTCTGTTCTCACAATGTTTTCCCCTTTCGGACATATGAGAAGTTATTTTTATTCATTCAAAATTATTCATGCATTCGCTCATTCACTCATCACTCAGTCATTCATTCATTCAATCAATCATCCATTCATTCATACATTCATTCATTCATCATTCATTCATTCATTCACTCACTCATTCATTGATTCATACATATATTCATTCATTCACCGAGTAATTAGTTGATTAATTAATTAATTAATTAATTCATACATTCACTCATTCAATCATCTCATTCATTCATTCAATCATTCATCCATTCATTCATACGTCCATTCATTCATTCAATCATGCATTCAATCATACATTCATTCATCATTCATTCATACATTCACTCATTCATACATCACTCATTCATTCATTCAATCATTCAGTCATTATTCAGGAAATGTGGATCTGCACAGTCTGTCATTATCCATTCTTCCCAGGTTTTCTCTGTTTTTCTCTGTGTCAAACCTTGTCTACCCATTTCAGCATCCAATTTGTCTATAACACACAGCATGGAAACAGGCCCTTTGGCCCCATCTGATATAATCCCATTTGCCGGCATTTGACCCATATCCCTCTAACCCTTTCGTGTCCATTGTGGACATTGGACTATGTCTCTGGAACTGATGCGCTACATTGCTGAGAACTATATTCTACACTCTGCATCGTCCCATTTGCTCTACCTATCGTACTTGTTAGACATGGTTGTTTTTATGTGTAGCATAATCTGATGTTATTGTTTTGCATGAAAAACAAATCTTTTTACTGCACCTCAGTTCATGTGACAATAATAAACCTGAACCTAAAGGTGAAAGAAACTTCAGGGGATGAAGGAGGGTCCTAACCCAAAATGTTACCTGTCCATCCCCTTCCACAGACACTGCCTGACCTAATGAATTCCTCGGGCACTCTGCGTTTGCTCACATCTGCAGTTCCTTGTGTCTTCCATGCTCTGCTCTGTCTCTCCCCAGGCCCTTCACATTCTTTGCCTGAATAGCTCAAATGTGATGGTATTCTGTGAATGGAGCGCTGCAAGTCCAGAAGGGGGTGAGCGAGTGAGGTTTAGGATTAGGCTTATTATTGGCACGGCTATTGAGGTGCAGTGACAAGCTTTGCTTTGCATGGCATCCACTCAGATTAGATAATATGATACATATTTGCAATCAAGTGACACTCAAGTACAACAGGTAGAGCAAAGGGGAAGATCTACCAGAGATGCTCCAGGGTTCTCCAGAGATGCTGGCTGACCCACTGCGTCTTAAGTTCATGTTCATAAGTTCAAGAAGCTGAATGAGGCCATTCAGCCCATCAAGTCTATGCCACCATTCAATCGTGGATGATGTATCTTCCCCTCTCAACCCCATTCTCCTGCCCTCCCCCATAACCCCGACACCCATAATAATCAGGTGTCTTTCTTTGATAAACCAGTATCTACAGTTCCTTGACACACGGGAACGCCGTCCGTCCATTTCCCTCCACAGAAGCTGCCTGACCTGCTGAGTAGTCACCGCCTATGCTGTAACCATTCCGTGATGCTACCAATTAATGTGATAAAAAAGATTTTCCTGTGGAATTACTGAAACTCATTTTAACTGGTCTTGTTCTGTCCACAGAAGGAATCGGGACTGATCCACCGCTGGAGGCTGAGACACCCATTTTCTTCATCCATATGCACATCTGCCGCTCTTTCCACACTGCCTGCCTCCGCTGATCTCGGCTGCGCTTGTAAAGGCAATCATTCGATGCGCGATGCATAGGCCCAAGACCAAATTTCGTCCTGCCTACGAGCTATCCATCACAGTTGTACCCCACCCTAGCTTTCCCACTGGGATTTATGTACGATTATTCCCAATAATAATTCTGGACATGAATATACCAGTAACTAAACTTCACAAACACTCAGGGGGTGAAATTTGGGAACATTTATTTTGGGCTGAGTGTGGGGAAAGAGCAGCGAGGAGTAAGAGGGAGAGGCGATGATGAGCGTGGAGGGAATAGGTCAGGGGAGTGGTGGGATATGGAGATTTAGATTAGAGATAGAGCATGGGAGTACACCCTTTGGCCCACCAATCCACGCCATACATTGATCACCCACGCATATTAGTTCTAGGATATCCCACTAGCTCATCAGAAGTTGGGAATGTACATACAGGGCAGACAGGCATAATAAAATGCATTCAAGACCGAAATGAACCACAAGTGAAGATACAGTAGAAGGGTAAACAATGGCAACCTTTCACAAAGTTGCATAATTATTCACACAAGTATAATTGTACAGAATTGCACACAGAATTATTATCAGCATATAACACACATGTCATATATATGAACAAACATGTATTTGCATACACAATCCATGTACTGCTGATGCACGCATTTACAAATAACACATGCATAAGCAGACAAGAGTACATGTAGACATGGTGCAGGATGGTACTATGGCACATCAATGCACACACACAAACACACATCATACTAGTTTACGTTACCTCATTTTTATATACACTCTTTACACACCAGCGGAAATTTACAGAGACCATTAACCTACAAACCCTGGGCTGTGGGATGTGGCAGGAAACCAGAGCACCAGGAGGAAACCCAGAGGGTTGCAGGGCGAACGTACAAATTCCACACAGACAGCACCCAAGGTCAGGATCGAACCCGTGTCTCTGGCGCTGTGAGGTAGCAACTCTACCCATTGCACCACTGTGCCGCCCATCATCCGCACACAGGGTTACCATAGAAATTCTAGATCGGAAAACAGGGTTGAGGGAGAGGTACCATTTAATGTGGAGTTACATAGAAACATAGAAAATAGGTGCAGGAGGAGGCCATTCGACCCTTCGAGCCAGCACCGGCATTCCTTGTGATCATGGCTGATCGTCCCCTATCAATAACCCGTGCCTGCCTTCTCCTCATATCCCTTGATTCCACTAGCCCCTTAGCTCCATCTAACTCTCTCTTAAATCCATCCAGTGACTTGGCCTCCACTGCCCTCTGTGGCAGGGAATTCCATAAATTCACAACTCTCTGGGTGAAAAAGTATTTTCTCACCCAGAGACTTAAATGACCCCCCCTTTATTCTAAGACGTTGGGAAGAGCTCCTCTCTCCTTGTGACCTCCCAGTCACGAATAATTTCAAAGCCCAGCTGGTGGGCTACAGGCAGTCAAATGGATGGTTCCTTCTCCTTGGGTCTGTCAAGTCTCAGGGTGACCAGACCCGTATTTCCCCATAAAGAGTTCCTAATCCTTGCTAATTTTACCTTCCCCACTGTGGTGGAATGTGTTTTCACAGTCGTAGAGACATACGGCACACAGCAGACCCTTCAGTCCAACTCATGCGTGCCGACCAAGGTGCCTTATCCAAGCTAGTCTCGGAGTTTGTGAAAGTTTTTCGATGACGCTACAATGACTTGAAATGCAACAAATAAACCTGTTTTGTGCAAGGACGTTGGCTGTTCCTCTGTGATAATCTGCACTGCACTCAGTCAGAGCATTCAGCCCATCATCCCTGTTCTAGCCCATTTTTTTTTGGTCAGAATCAATGATTCAATGTTGCTTTTATTGTCACTTGTGCAAACACACAGTGACATTATTTGCCTTACACACAGTCCAGTAAGGTTTTGAGTTTAGTTTATTGTCACGTGTGCCGAGGTATTGTAAAATGCTTTTGTTGTGTGCTAACCAGTCAGTGGAGAGACAATACCTGATTACAATCGAGCCATTCACAGTGTAGACACACACATGACAAAGGGAACAATGTGAATAGTGTTTAGTGCAAAAAAAGTCCAGTAAAGTCCAATGAAAGATAGTCCGAGGGACTCTAATGCCATATTGCAATACCTAACCACAATCCCCAATTACTGTACAGAAATATTCCACTGAGACTGCATGCAAGAGGCGCAAGGTTTTGCCGCCATTTAAAAGTCCAGTCTGAACTCCAGGTCTTATGAGCAGCTCCAGATCCAGGTGAGCCCCAGGCTGTTGCAGGGCCTCCAGCCATCACCTTCCATGGATGTCTAGATCCCTGGGAACCTCCTGCCGTGGACCTTGAGGGATTACCTTATTGGGGTGCATAAGATCACGAGGGGCATAGATAAAGTGAACCCTCACAGTCTTTTTTCCAGGGTAAAGGATTCAAAAACTCGTGGACATAGGCTTAAGGCGAGAGGGGAGAGATTTAAGGGGGATCTTTTAGTTTAGTTTAGAGATACAGCGTTGAAACAGGCCTTACGGCCCACTAAGTCCACGTCGAACAAAGATCACTCATACACTAGTTCTATCTGCCATACAAGTGACAAGTTACAGAAGCCAATTAACTTACAGACCTGTACGTCTTTGGAATGTTGGCGGACACCGGAGCACTCGCTGCGCCCGCCGCTGAAGCCGCAGGCGGGTCTCTGCACGTCCTCCGTCCTGCCTTCTCCCCATATCCCCTCACTCCGCTATTTTTAAGAGCCCTATCTAGCTCTCTCGTGAAATAATCCAGAGAACCTTCCTCCACCGCCCACTGGGGCAGAGAATTCCACAGACTCACCACTCTCTGTGAGAAAAAGTGTTTCCTCGTCTCCGTTCTAAATGGCTTACTCCTTATTCTTAAACTGTGGCCCCTGGTTCTGGACTCCCCCAACATCGGGAACATGTTTCCTGCCTCCAAGCCCTTAACAATCTTATATGAGATACCCTCTCATCCTTCTAAACTTCAGAGTGTACAAGCCCATTTTCTCAGCATATGACAGTCCCGCCATCCCGGGAATTAACCTTGGAGAACGTACAAACTCCGTACAGATAGCACCCGAGGTCAGCATCGAACCCGTGTCTCTGGCGCTGTAAGACAGCAACTCTACCGCTGTATCGCTGTACCTGTCATGTGAGCAGTTAATCACAAGTTCCCTTTCGCAAGATGTTATTAAAATATTTCTGCTGCGATCAGCTGGTGCACATTGCACAACTAACCCTCCTGGTCCTATTGTTTGGTAGAACCTCAGGCGCCACTTCCTCACTTCTCTTGTACAAATATCTGCGCATTACAATTATCATTGGAGTTGTGACCTGAGCCCTTGATTGAGACGCTCTTTATATGCGGCGTGTACAATAAAGAATGCTGCTGATGTAACGAGTCTTTCAGACTCACTTCGGGGAGATATTTCGACAGTCCCTTGAAGCTTCCACCGAGATCGTTTGTCCAAATTGTGGGAGGAGGAAGTTGAAGAAATCGCGCCTGTTTCCAGGATTGGATATTCTTTCACTATTCCCGGTCACCCTGTCGGACACTGGGTCATCGAATGCCTGAAGACGCCTGGCGATTATACACACTGGGATAAAGAGATGGATCACAATATAAACATTATCTTAAATATCACATATTTGTTTAGTTGATAACAAGAGAAAAGGTCATTTATAGCAACATAGAAAATAGGTGCAGGAGTAGGCCATTCGGCCCTTCGAGTGGTTCTAAATCCATTAAAGTACTGGAAATGAAAAAAAAAAAAGCTGTCTGAAAATACTGTTCACAGACTCAGAGACCCAAGAATAAAAATATTGAAAAGTAAATTGTGCAATTCAGGAAGCCTTTGAAGCATTCTACATAAGTGGATTCTGAAGATCCAGGACGCAGCCAAACCCAAGTAAGCATCTTTCTGAATTCATTAGATTTGCCCACCTTAAAAGTGGAACAAAAAATACAATGAATTGAGACATAACAGAGGGTGAATTAAAAATTGCAATTAGTAGGCTCAAGCTGAGCAAGTCACCAGGATCTGATGGTTATTCGGCAGAATGGTCATAGCTGACAGCAACCAACAAGACTACATAAATGCTATTGAAAATCCTTGGGTAAAATTGACTTAAAATGTGGAAAACAGTTATAACAGTATAATTTATAGGAAGACATTACAATCCTAAATGGTGCGCATATGACACAGACTTTACTCCTAATAAATTAGATAGTATGTTTAAATACTGGACATTTAAAGGCATAACTGCTCTTTGTAACATTATGAAAGAAGGAAAACTGTTAAGTTTTGAAATGCTTAAAGAAAAATTCCTGTTAGTAAAACAAGACTTCTATCGATACTTACAGATGCTGAACAACGCTAATAATAAAAATGTTACAATATAACGGCGTCGAGTATAGGTTTCATGGGATCATTTAGGAAAGCGTATCTCAAATGTTGATAGTAAAATTATTTCATGTATGTATAAAGGGGGACTGAATCTTAATCACACTCAACATTATATATTAAAATGAAATGGGAGAAGGAAGGAGGGATAATAGTAAGATTAAACGAGAACTTACCAGTTTGAAGTTTGATCTGTATTTTATGAGGAGTTACGATGAGGGATTACGTGAAGAAGCCCGCCCCAGCACGCATTGCGGCATACTTCAAAGCAGCGGTGTGGAATCACAGATAGACACAAGATTTGAAGTAATATAGTAAAGAATAAAGAGACATCAATTTATCAGTTTGATCCATGTAATGAGGGTGGGAGCGGAGGGCACGTAATCCCTCATCGTAACTCCTCATAAAATACAGATCAAACTTCAAACTGGTAAGTTCTCGTTTAATCTTACTATTTTACTTCGGAGTCACGTGAGTGACTACGTGAAGATTTCAAAGCTTCTGTGATTTCAAACCGTGTAACAGCTTTATATCACTCGCTGCCGAAGCCTTTGAGGGAGGAAGCGTGTTATCATAATGAACAAATGAATCTGTTTATAGAAAAACAATGGTATTTTTACAATAACACTGAAGAAATTTAAATGCTCCCCTTGGCTAATTTAAAATATTTGCAGATCGGAATCTTCCCTGCAAATAAAACAGGTTTCGTCAACAGTTTATAATAAATTATTTCTCTGAACGTTTACCCCCACCATTCTGCTGTAGTCAGGATGTGGTTTACAGGCACGTCCATTCTTTTGCCGTTGACGTGGAAGCTTGTCCTGGAATGAAAACTTTGTACATGTTAGTTTTATCCCAGGAGCTTTAATACCTGCTTGAGCCATATCAAAAAAGGCTTGTTACCCGACCACAAGGTTTTTTGTGACCAACCCACAAGGCTTTCCATCTCCCTCGAATAATTAGGTTGTGTCTATGTAAGGTAATAGGGTCATGGCACATTACCGTGTTTCTTGGCGGGTAAGCCCGGGTTTTATGACTGGATAAGGTGTTCCTGGTTTGGTTTGACCATTGCCTGGACAATGATAGAGATCTGGTCTGAAGCTGTGAGCATGGTGTCCAGTAGTAAATAAGAGTAGTGACTGGACCCTCTGTGCTGCTCTGTGTGCCTTCAACAATGTGTTTAGTGCATAGAAGGTTCAGGTTTAGGGCTCTGGCTGGTGGGTATCCCCTGAAGTATGGTTAACCACTGTGACATCCCATATATGGGTGTACCTGGTCTAGGGGTTTAGAGTTTTAATACCCTTCAAATTTACCACCAGCCAGTGACCCCATGGCCTGTTGTCCTGTAGCTGTTTTGAAACAACAGGCAGGGCAATTCTAGCTGTGTTGATGGTACTGTAGTCGAATCCTTCATCGTGATGAAGGTTCTCCAGGAATTCCAGTTCGTAGTACCTGTATCGGATGAGTAGGTTTTCCCTGCATCCTTGCAGTACTTCTCTTGATGCTGGAGAAGTGTTGTAGTCCAGTGGATGTTCAAAAGGATGCTGTCATGGTGTCGATTGTTCAGTATAACAATCCCAGTCCCAGAGGCTTGCGCAGAATCTGCAGCTCAGGAGCTTATTTTTTCCTATGGCACAGTTGACTTGTGCCCGGCTCCAATTGTTAATAATTCTGGGTACTGGGAAATACCATCCAAGTTTCAACAACCATGTCATGGCGTAAAGAGAAACAATGGCTGCGTAAATCCGTCAGGTACTATCAAATACCTGAAGCAGAATCCTTTTGTACTGTGCGTTGTTCTCGATTGGTGAGGCAGAAGGGAAAAAATACATAGAATTAATTTCACCAATGCAGCGTGAACGCATTTGTCTATCAATATTATAAATACATTCTTGAATGACAACATGACCTATAGGCCAGAAAAGTTAACATATATAGCTGACGAGCTTTCTGCTGGAACTATCTGTCCCAGAGAAATTTTTAATGAGGATTCCACTGCCCCAGGGTCTGGTTTCCCCCGCGACATACATAGGACATCCCCGAACACCTGGTGATATAGCGTTGATGCAAATAATCGATATCAGATTCACATTCCATTTTAATTGTCATTGTCATTGTGCAGCACAGAGACAATGAAATGCATTAATATCTGTTGCATCATATAGCTTGATAGTTTTGTTAAAACTTTATATGAAAACATCTAATTGATGTTGTCCTTAATATTATGTGACCTGGTGTCTGTCACTGTATTTTGTTCACCGGGCAGGTAAGTTGTTGATAGTCAAATACATCTATGGATATACCATTCCCAAATTGTTTTGACCAACTTGTCATATGATACCGACTTTATGCTGCCATATGGTTAATATAGGCCACCTCCATTGTGTAGTCTATTTATACCCATACATGCAAGTGCTTTAAAACTCATAAAATTCACCCGAACATTTTTTAGATAATTAATGCCCAGTATAAGTGGTAACCCCACCACTGTCTTTCTGATATTACTTCAGTGGGTAACTTCATGAGATGCTCAATGACAACCTATATGTTGTTTTTGATACTAACATCTGAATCATGTAGACAGAAATGGTACCATTTTTTCCCAATTACTCTGTTATTTGTCGAATAGTTGGTAGTTTGACCATTAATTTGTTGCTTGTTTGTGCCAATTCAACTATGTTGTCTCTTGGCACATTATAGTTACGTGGACTGAATTAATATGAAAGCCAAGATAGTCCAAGAAAGCGCTCTATATGCTGGTAGGAACCAGACCCACCTACCTCCATGGTTATTGGCGGTTTTGTGTTTTCTGTTTTCTGAGTGCTTTTGTTCTGATGACGTGCTGGCGACGTTGGGGGGAGGCGCATTTTCCAGGGGGTCCGCGGCGGGCCCTTATCTAAAAGATCTTTGGGGATAGTGCGGCCCCAAGCGTTCACCAGTCCCATATTCTAGACATCGACTGGTGGATGCCGTGGGGTGCTGCTGCTTGGGTATCGGAAGTCGTGGTTTGCTCGTCCCGGGGCCTGCCCTCATGATGCTGAAGGTTTTTAATGCCTCTTCCATCGCCTTCAGCTTTTTGTTCAGATCTCTCCCAAATGGCAGTGAGTCTGCCTCCGCAGCTGGGGCTTTGCTCAAGCCTGCAAATTTTGAGATTGAGGGCAGGTGTTATATTTCCCTTCGGAGATTGTTTAGTTCGAATTGTGTGGTACACCTTAATACCAGCACTTTCTGGTGGTATGTGTTCATCTCATCTCCACAGAACGAGCATATGTTTGAGGCTTATTCCCCTTAAGGGCCTCACAGTTGTCTGGTGCTGTATGTTCTTGCAGCTCCTTGGCGAGCACCTTTTTTAGTAGAGTTTTGTGCTGGCTGCCATTGTTTTGGCTCCGGCGGTGCTCCAGCCTGTGGGGTTGCTACGAAGCGGTCCACCACACCCAACAGCTGTTCCTGTTCCTGCACCCCATGCATACTCCCGATTTTGTCCGCCTGCCCCATTTGCAGACCAGCCCTGCCCTGGTCACCAATGCTAGCCTCCTGCTCCAACCCGTGGTATGAGGGTAGCAAAGGGCAGTGCCTGACACGACACTATGGAGGAGGTGCCTGTCCTGTCTCGCCGGGAGCGCTGCTGTTCCCGATGGACCTTCTCCTCCAGGAGCTGCTAAATGCAGCTCAGGCGGCTGCCTCTCTCTGCTTTGGTAGAGACATGTCCCCCTCCGACGAATCGGAGACCACCGGCCGTTTGGCTTCCTGGCCGCTTTCCCAGTCCGCCGTGCAGGCTCTGGCGAGACTGGCTTGGCTCGGTCTCAGGGACAGCGAAAAACGCTCTGCGAGCGACGCTGCCGCCGGTTGCTGCCCCGCTGGTAGAGTTGGAGCGGGGCAGTTTCTCTTTGCGAGTTTTTTGCGTTGTGTTCCTGAAATCTGTAATAAAACACAACTGCAAACTCACCTTTCCTATGCCCAAGAGCTGCTCCTGCAGCTCAGGCGGCTGTCTCTCCCCCTCCTGGGTAGAGAGACGTCCCAGTCCGATGTCGGCTCCATCGCCCGGTTTTACACACATCCAGCCCGCTGCTCAGGCGCTAGCGGGGTGGCTCGGTCGCGGTGTCGGGTTTGCGGACCGCCCGCTAAGCGGTCCTACCGCCAGTTGCTGCCCACTGACGTTCTTTCGTCGAGCGGGCAGGTGCATTTTCCCCCCAGCCCGCTGCTGATGCTGACGGGCTTGGTGCAGTGTCGGGAGCGGGCCGCTGATTAGCAGTCCTTGCTCTCTCTCTCTCTCTGCACTCGGCTGCTGCTCACCTGCGCTCGGGCTGCAGCACACTCACGCCAGCACTGCACAGTGGGTCCCCTTACCGGCTCCGCAAAAGTCGGAAGCCTCCTCCCGCCCCTGCCTGCCTCACCTGGACAGTACTCGAGGGCGAGCGAGGACTGAGGGGACCTCCAACACAGTGCTAGCGCCGTCTTCCTGCGCTCTCTTGTCGCCCCTGTGGAGAGTTACCGGCACCGGCACAGCTCCCATCCATGGTCCGCCGTGAGTGCGGTCCTGGTAGCGTCTTTCCTCCCCTCCCGACAACGGAAAAAACTCCTCCCGGAGTCCAAGGGGGCCGCTTGCATGCCCTGCGGGGAACAAGCAGACGCAAAGGGGCTGTAAAAATAAAGGTAAGTACTTACCTAAACTTAGTTTTTCTCGTTTCTGCGGGAGCCCTGTCTCCCGCCTGCCGCTGTTGCCTGCTGAAACGTAATGCCGCAATGCGTCCTGGGACGGGCTTCTTCACGTAGTCACTCCCGTGACTCCGAAGTAAAATCATATCCGAGGAAGAATGGACAACAATATGGAGGTGTCAATGGAAGTGTACCAGCTCACAAAACTGGAGGGAGTTTAGTTGGAAAAGGCAAATTTTATTACGCCTTCTCAGAAATCCCATTATGACTTTTTTCAAAAAAGTCGACCCCATTGTTACAAGTTTTATCTGGGATTATAAGAATCATAGAATAAGTAAAAAACATTTATGTAAGTCAAAGATAAATGGAGGTTTGGCTTTGCCAAATTTCTTGTTTTATTTTTGGGCAGTCCATATTAAAAACATGAATTTCTGGCTGGAAGAAATGGATCAACAACCAGATTGGTTAAGGATGGAAAAGAAAGACTGTTTACCTTTTGAAATTGGACCGATCATATTTGCTACCACCAAACTGCACAAAAAAACCTATAGGGAAAACCCCATAATACATAGTGGAATACGAATTTGGAAACAATTTTAAAAAGTTTTAAAATTGAAAAATATACCACTATGCCTTCCCATTGTAAATAATCCCTTATTCAACCCATCCTTTTTGGATAAGGGTTTCACACAATGGAAAAATTATGGAATTAAAAAGATTGGACATCTTTATGGGAAAGGCACTTTTCTTTCATTTCAGGAGTTACAACAGAATCGTGGACTGCACTCAAATAATTCCTTCAGATATCTACAAATTAGAGATTATGTTAAATCTAACAAATATGTCTACAGGACTAGGGAACCAGAAATCCTTGACGAATGTTTGAAAAAACATCCTAACACTGAAAAATTAATACCTTATATTTATAACACCCTCCTAAACAATGAGGTACCACCGACGGAACCATATAGACACACATGGGAAATGAATTAGGTCATCCTATAACGAAAGATTTGTGGGACGAAATTTTCAACATATACATCAATGTTCGTTAAATGCCAGGCATGCTTTAATACAATTTAAAGTCTTACATAGATTACACTAAAATAAAACTAAATAGAATCTTCCCACAAATCTCTCATATTTGTGATAAATGTCTACATCTAGATGCTAATTTAACACATACGTTTGCAAATTGTATAAAAATTAAACATTTCTGGACTGATATTTTTGAAATAATTTCAGAAATTATTAATACAAAACTGGATCCAAACTCAAAATTTATAATACTTGGAATATCAGAGCAAAGTTTAACACTCACAACAAGCCAAAGAAATTTCCTCGACTACAGTATAATAACCGGGAAAAAATTAATATTAAAATTTTGGAAAGGCCCTACGACCCCCACAATTAAAATGTGGATTGTAGAAATGTCGGAGACCCTATATCTAGAAAGAATTAGACTTGTCTTAATGGACAAACAAGAACGTTTTGATAAAATATGGGCTCCATTCATTAATTATCTGACGGGATAGATTGGCCCAGCACGAAAACCCAACTGAAACTTGAACTCAGGATTAGATGAAAAGTCATACTATATAATCTACGAACCTATCTCCAATGACGTATTATAATCCATTCCACATTTTTTGTGTTTTTTTTATATTTGTGACTCTTTTTTCTCTCTTTCTCTCTTTTTCTATATAAAAAAAACCCACTAGAAGCAGAAGTAATCGACAATTGAACATTTTAATAATGTATGACTGATGTATATGAAAAGTTTTTTTACTATAGTATGTAACTATACTTTATAATATGTCTACTTCTAATTAAAAAAAAAAAAATCCCATTATGGGAACTGGAGAAAATGTGGAGATTTAAAGTCCTCTGGGATTGCCCTGTTATTAAAGTTTTTGGAGAGAGTTACATGATGTCTTACAATACATTTTTAGATATCAAGTGTCTCTGGAGAATAAGACCATGTTTTTTTTTTTGGATTCATACATGAAGACTGGCGAAAAAAAGACAAATATTTACTGAATATATTGATTGTAGCTGGTAAAAAAATCACTCACAAAGAAATGGTTATCACAGGAGAGCCCAACTCTGAATGCATGGATGGACATCACAATGGACATTTATAAAATGGAGAAAATAACAACATATGTTAACTTAAAACTAATTATTTGTGTGACGCTGTGAAAACTGGGTTAACTATTTAACGTCTCATATGCCAGACTTCTTTTTTACAATTTGTTAATTATATGGTAAAGAAAGAATCACTCCCTAAGTGTTTGTAGTTTTTACAGTGTTCCTGTTTCTATATTTGTTTTGTACAATTCTCAAAAAGTGGCAATTGAAGACAAACATAAATGGATGATGTGTACATATAGCATTATACCTGAAACCCGTTTTATGGAAATGTGTTTGCCGTGGAATGCCAATAAAAGAGTTGTTAAAAATAAAATAAAATAGCTCGCAACAGTGATGAGCCACATGTTGCATCGGTCTTTCTAACGAGAGGCCTTGACTACTGGGTAAAGATGTTTTACTTCATTTAGTAATAGGTCTGGTGAGAAGTCTGATGAGAAGATATAGAATAGATGAGTAAAAGAATGCAGTGACTAGTGGGGTGCCGCAAGGCTCGGCGCTTGGAACCCCATTATTTAATTACCCAATTAAGATTTGGACGAGGGAATTAAATGTGACATCCCAAACACTCAGTTGGATGGTAGTTTGAGATGGGATGAGGATGCTAGGAGGCTGCAGGGTGACTTGGATAGGTTGGGTGAGTGGGCAGACGCATGACAGATAATTTGGATATATTTGAGAGTATACAGTATAGTGGCAAGAACAGGAAGGCGGATTACTATCGTAACGGTGTCAGATTTGGAAAAGGTGTGGTGCCTTGTCACATGTGACAATAAATCATTCCATTCCATCCATCCCATTCCATTCCAATGCATTCCATAGATGTACAGGTTGGTAGATTAATTGATATCTGTAAATTTGACATTGTTCCAAGTGTGTAGGATAGTGTAAGTGTACGATGTGATCGCTGGGTACGACCCAGTGTATCCAGGTTTTGTTGCAACTCCCCTTTCCCAAATCTGACACCATAACGATAGTAACCTCGGTAAAATCCTTAATATGTATTGTAAATAACTGGGTCCCAGCACCTGTACCCCACCTGGGTACGACCTCGGTGGGCCAAAGGGCCTGTTTCTACACTCTTTCTCTAACGTCTATGTGCAGAAGATCAGCGAGGAAACAATGGCACTGAACTTGATCAGGTTCGCAGTGTGCTTCTGATAGGGGAGCCAGGAGAAATGAAACCGACATATCCAGACGGTGATGTTGGGACATATAGAATAGACGAATGAAAGAATACAGTGATTAGTGGGGTACTGGTGCTGGGACCCAGTTATTTACTTGTATATTAAGGATTTGGACGAGGTTACTATCGTTATGTTGTCAGGTTTGGAAAAGGGGAGGTGCAACGAAAACTGGGTGTGCTTGTCCATCCGTCATTGAACTTGAGCGTGCATGTACAGCAGGCAGTGATGAAATCTAATGGCATGTTGGCCTTCATTGAGAGAGGATGAGTATAGGAGCAAGGAAGTCCCACTGCATTTGTACCTGGTGAGACCGCACCTGGAGTATTGTGTGCAATTGTGGACTTCTAATTTGAGGAACGACATTCATGTTATTGAGTGGCTGTGCCGTAGGTTAATTCCGGGTATGGCGGGACTGACATATGACAAAATAATGGGTGAACTGGGCTTGTATTTCCTGGAGATTAGAAGGATGGAAGGCGATCTTATAGAAGCATATAACCTTGTTAAATGATTGGACAAGCTGCATGCATGTAAAATGTTCCCGATGTTGATGAAGTCCAAAACTAGAGGTCCCAATTTTACAATAAGGAGAGCCCATTTAGGACCGGGATGAGGAAAAATATTTTCACCCAGTTAGTTGTGATCCTGTGGAATTATCTGCAACAGAAGGGAGTGGAGGCCAATTCACTCGAAGTGTTCAAAAGAGATTTTGCTCTTAGAGCAATAGGAATCTAGGATATGGGTAAAAATCAGGAACGGGGTACTGATTTTAGATGATCTGCAGTCATCATATTGGCTGTAGCGGAGCCGAATCGCCTACTCCTGCACCTATTGTTCTATGTTTTTGTGTTTTTAAGATATGCAAAAAAGTTTCTTAGGTTTGTACGACTTGTAGACTATGAGACTGAAGAAGATGATTTGGAATAAACTGCGACTTAGGTGGGGAGAGATGGAGAGAGGGAGAGAGAATGCAGAGGTTACTTGAAGTGGGAGAAATCAATTTTCATACTGCTGGGTTGTAAGCTGTCTAAGCGAAATATGAGATGCTGGTCCTCCAATTCGTGTATGGCCTCGCTCTGACAATGGAGGAGGCCTAGGAGCCAAACGTTAGTGTGGGAATGGGAAGGGGAATTAAAGTATTTGGCAAGCGGGAGATCGGGCAGTTCCAGGCGGACTGAGATAAGGTGGTCAGCGAAACGAACACAGAGCCTTCGCTTGTAGTCGCCCACATATAGGAGCCAACACCTGGAACAGCGGACACTGTAGATGAGGTTGGAGGAGATGCATGTGAATCTCTGCCTCACCCGAAAAGACTGTCCGAGTCCTTGGACGGAGGAGGTATAGGGACAGGCGTTGTAGCTCCCGCGGTTGCAGGGGAAAGTAGCTAGGAAGCTAGATTATTAACGGGAAGGACATGTTAACCAGTGAGTTTCGGAGGAACCGGTCTCTGCGGAAAACGGATAGGGTTGAAGATGGGAAGATATCGCTCGTGGTAGGATCTCGTTAGAGGTGGCGGATATATCGGAGGATCATATGCTTGTACGATGGCTGATGGGGTGAAATGTGCGGACTGGGCGATACTGTCCCTGTTGCGACTGGGGTGGGGGAGCAAGAGCAGAGCTGCGGGATATCGAGAAGACCTCAGTGAGGGACTAATCTATAATGTAAGAGGTGAACCCTGGTGAATAGAGAATGAGTACATCTCAGATGTCATGGTATGGAACACTTAAACGTGGGCGCAGATGCGGCGCAGACGGAGGAATTGGGAGTAGGGGATAGAGTCTTTACAGGAGGCAGAGTGGGAAGAAAGGTAGTCAAGATAGCTGTGGGAGTCAGTAGGTTTATAGTAGATGCCCGTCGATAGTCTATCTCCCTGTGATAGAGACGGTGAGAAGAAGAAACGGTCGGGAGATATCGGAATTGGCCCAAGTGAATTCTGTGCGGGATGGAAATTAGTTGTGAAGTTAATGAAGTTCGGCATCGTAAATTCGTTTTCCTATGTCACAAGGAACTGCCTGCAACCTCCTGGGATAAAGAGATTGATCACAATATAACCATTACCTTCAATAACACATATTTGTTTAGTTGATAACAAGAGAAAAAGTCATATGTCTGTCATGGGCATTTAATTCCTATGTAACATTAGTTCTGCGAGCTGTTTAACGGGACCTTGCAGAGCATGTCAAAACGAACGAACAACGAATCTGGAACATATTCACCGAGAGCGACAGCTCCCTTCCCGATGTCACGGTTTAATGTAAATCGGCATCTCGTGGAGCACATTGGAAAAAACTCTTGATAATGAAGCATTTACAATATAACTCCATTAAAGGAGTCATGACATTACATGTCCCCTAATTTGAGGAAGGACATTCTTGCTATTGACGGAGTGTAGCGTAAGTTTCCCAGGTTAATTCCCGGGATGGCGGGGCTGTCATATCCTCGGATAATGGAACTTTTGCACAGTATGATGTTTACTTGTCTGTTGTGGTGCTGCGAGTACATTCTTCATTGTTCCGCTTTAGAACAGAGGGTAATAAAACAATCGTGACTGTGGGAAGATAACTCGCCCGGTGTCACTGGCAAAATGCTGACAATACCTCACAGAACCACGCGTCATTTTTGTCCAGGTGTTATGTGAATATCGTGAGGCTCTGTCAGGATTCGTCAATCTGGTCCACATGTGGTTCCTGAATTTGAATGTTCAGATGTAACGTGTAATACTGCAAAGATATTTGAAGAATGGGTTATATAACCAGCCAGTATCCATTCAGCAGAGAAGAGACAGCGAGAGAGCCAATCTCTACATGGCAGATGGGACATTTAGGTGCACAAACCGTCAGATATTCTGCATATCAATCATATCTATGCAAATTACCGCGGTAAAATCTGTAGACTGTCAATATCTCCTTTATCTAAAAATATAGATTATGTATCTACACTGGCTTGTATGAATATCAGCAATTCTCGTTACTTTCATCTATTGTTTAGTTAATTAGTGCAATGTAATCCGAAAGCGCCTCTAAATGGGAATAACGGGTTCTGTTGAAAGGGGGCACAAAGAATACAATGAAACTCCCGTTCAGTTGAATGTTGCTGCTGGAATGTGGGAGACGCACTCTACGTTAATGTCATCAAGTAAAGTTGTGACTTGGGCACCCACATGAGTAAGAATTCAAGTGCGAAGGACGTGGAACGCATCGGGAAACTTAAAGGTTTTGCATTTAGAGCCGAATAGGGCGGCTGCTGGATTGAAAGGAAATCAGAGATGTCGCAGATTTTTCAACTGGAAATACCGGGCGTCCGCTCCAGTAGAAGTGAACATCGGGACCCGCCGTTCGCCCTACCCGGAAATCGGCGGTGTTCAATTTAAAGGGCAGGGGGCGGGCCTGGGGACCGGTGGGGCTGCCAAAACCGCTCTACGCTGTCATGTGCGGGGATATTATTGTTTTAGCCGAATGTGAGTGACATTTTTTTAAATGTTTTTTGAAAGATAGGTGAGATTTTCGTTCAATGCCCTCTCTTCACCAGAGATCCATAATGTAACACTCGAGTGACGTGTTACCTGATGTCATTTTAAACACCATTTGATAGGTTTCACTAACTTTCCAGTTAACGCGACGGGCCATTGAAGTGCGTGAAGGAGCTGCTCTCTGAACTTCCCCTGGGTGACGGTGTAAATCAGTGTGTTTGTACACGTGTTCAGCAGCTGCAGCAGAACTCCAATTTTTTCAAATTTTGCATATGGGTTTGTCAAACCTCGCATCCAAAATCCGTTGACACATCGATATGTAAACAAAATGAGATACAGTTGTGACCCAGAGCAGGATAAAGCTGCTGGAAATTGCAAAGAGTAAAATGATTGACCGTTTACGGCTTTCTGTCTCCGGGTCTCCACGACTGAGATCGCGGAGCCTCCTGCGGACCCGATTGGCCATTAAAATACGTCTGGCCGTGTGCGCATTAAAGAACAAAATCAAACAGAATGGAATCACTGGGGTCAACAGCGGCTCCATCCAAGAAAATGCGATCCATGCGGGCAGGTAATAGAAGTCCGATCGGATTCGGCAGCCCCACAGTAAACCATTCCACCTGTCGAAAGAATTATAAGCGAAAGGCCAGGGAACGTTCTGTAAACAGAAGAAGGTACATAGGGTCACCATAACCACCGCCGCGGTTCTGTCGGTGCAGTATCTGGATCTCAGATTCGGTTTGGAGATGGCCACAAACCTATCAAATGTGAAAGCGACCGTGAACCACACGGAACAGTCTACGGCCGCTGCGGACAGGAAGAGAATACACCTGCACACAGGTGTGTAGTACAGGATTGTGTTCCCCCAATAAAGAACTACAATCCGATTTAAAATCACTTCGCAGACAATCACCGTGAGGTCCGCCGTCGCCATAGCCACCAGATAACGAGTGATGCATTTGGAGAGACCGCACTTTCCTCGGGACAGGACCACAATCGCCAGTAGATTCACTAATGGAGTAAGAAAGAAGCAATGGTGATTATGTGGACAGAATAACTTCCAGTTGAGTGATGGGTGGCTGTATATTAATATTTTGCTTACTTTCCTAAAATTGTGAAAAGGATGTGATGGACGGGGATTCCTTTGTTTTGAATGCGATCCCTGACACTGCGCTCACGAATAAACATTCCACCTAACAGTGAATGAATCAACAGAGAAACACCATCCTAGCCACACACTTATCTCACCACTGCCATCAGGCAGAAGTTAAAGGCGCCTGAAGACTGTAACGTCCAGGTTTAGCAACAGCTATTTCCCCACAGCCATCAGGCTATTAAACGCAACGAATAAGCTATGAGCTCTGAACAGCAAAATACTATATTATTATTTGCTATTTGCACTATATTTGTTAGTCATTGAACTTTTTATTTCTTCCTCATTATATACAATGATCACACATTCACATATTCTGTTAGGTATAGCAGCAGGTAAGAATTTCATTGTCCCGTCCGGGACATTTGACAATAAAACACTATTGACTCTTGACTCGACTTGACTCTAAACAATAATACAAGAACAATTTTATACCAGTCCCAGTAAACGGCAAACGATGAAATAAATACATTCAGGTTATTCCCCAAACCCCGTTCCATGGTGCAACCCAGCATTTAGCACGTTTTGTCACAGTATTTTCACTTTATTTTCATCATTGCCGTTTCCCAATCAAATGTCGTCCAGCCCATCCCACATGTAACCGTCAAGTGACATACCCGGCACTCCAATTGATGCCAGGATTGGGTAATAGTAATATTCAACCGGCAAGTGTTGCAGGCGACCCATTTCTCCTTCACAGCGACCTCGCAAACGCAGTACAAAAGCTTACAGATGTTATAGTGGGAGGTTAAACCACTGAACATTTATAAGCCAAGGAAAAGATTAACGAGTTATTGAGATTACCTCCCTGTGGACATTCATTACGGATTTTGCTCCCGTGTGATGTTATACGACAACAATCACGAGGGTAGTCGTTCATTGCACATGCACCAATTCATCACGCACGGAACAAACCAACTGTAAAGTAGGTTTGCTAATAATATTTCGAAATTTAAATATGTTCCACGAGGTTGCAGCTGTCGAAAGGTCGGACAAAATATCAGTCACAACGCACGATACGATGAAATCATTGATGTGGAGTGTGTATGAAGAATTGCAAATACCGTTTTAAACCGAAGGTAGACACAGACATTTGGAATAACTCAGAGGGACAGGCAGCATCTCCGGAGAGACGGAATGGGTGGCGTTTCGAGTCGAGACCTTTTTCAGCTTTTTGTGTCTATCTTTATTTTTTTTTTTGAGACCTTGAGCTACAGTTCCCATACACTGACCTAATCTACCCATTTTCCATTTCGTTCCAGGTGTTTCTAGTAGGCCCCGTTGAAAAATGAAGTAGAAACGCTCTTCTGAGTGGTCATATTTACATTATTCAGGGGGAAAGATCAGGAGGAATCCTAGGTCCTCGGGTCCTCGATGCAACTACTCTAGAAAGGGTCTCTGTGTATCTTCTTCTAATGATTTTATACAGCTCTTTTAGATCATCATTCATCCTCCTGCTCTCATGGAATAGAGACCCAGCCTACTCAACCCTCCCCACAGCTCACACCCTCTAGACCTGGCAACATCATCGTAAATCTTTTCTGAACCCTTTCAAATTTGACAAAATATTTCCTATAACATGATGCCCAGAACTGAACAACATATTCTAAATGCGGTCTCACCAACGTTTTATACAACTGCAGCATGACCTCCCAACTCCTATATTCAATACTGTGATTGATGAAAGGCTAAAGTGCCAACAGGCTTTTTGAGCACCTTGTAGTGACAGATTTTCATATCGTTCAAGGAATATTTACTGTAGTCACTTTGATTGAAGACAGGGATTCAGGGGATAATCGAAACGCATTGGTGAGCGCTCCACGAGACATTTAATGCCGTTGAATGATAAATCTCCCAAACACAGCCTCTTAATTAATAGTTCCTTTATTGCAGTAGTAAAAACAGTAGATATTCATCCATGTCTTCTTGTTTAAGTACATTTTGATCTTACTCGTTGTCAAATTCGTGCATGGTGGAACTCGTGCATGGTTCAAACTGTGACCTCTTCCCATGCTTCTTAAAACTAAACTAAACTATAATTACTATAACGTCTGTGCCAGATTCCCAGCCGCAAACACCGCTCCAACCGTGAAAAACCCCACCCACACAGGCAGATAAAAGTTAAAGGTAACTAATTCTAGTTATAACATACTGAGTTTAGCTAAATGGCTACTACATACCGGTCCCTAATTGTTCTGAGTATATAACGAGGCAATTAATAAAATATATTTAAAAAGGTAGCAATATATTTAAAAAGGTAGCAATAAAACATTAACATATTTCAAAAATCAAAAAATAGCATCCATGATATATCAGCATTCAGAATTCTTTAGCTATTCTTCCATCTTCACCTTCGCGTTCTAGAAGCAAGCATAACTTGGTTATTCGTCTTATTAAAACGTTATTCTTATTCTTAGTACTGTACGCTTAAAACCCTTAACATCAGGCATGATACCCAGTATATAGTCCAAAACACAAAAGTCCAAAGTTTTGACAGGATGACACTTCTACCCCCATGTCCGATCAAACAGAGATTCTGTTCGCTACAAATGTCAGGAAACGTTTGTTCTTATTGTTGAAGTATTTAAGTATTGTACTCAACTCCTCTTGTTACGAAGGCCAACGCGCCATTCGCTTTCTTCACTGCCTGTTGTACCTGCATGCTTACTTTCATTGACTGATGAACAAGGTCCCTCAGATCCCGTTGTACTTCCCCCCTCGCCTCTCGCTTCCTACAGTTCATATTTTCCCCTCCTGAAAATTATTCCCGCACTCAGTTGTCAGTTGCTTTGAGTCTGTGCTGTTTTCGCGGGGATTTCCGACTAACGCACAGCTCAGCGTCTGCCCTATCAACTTTGCTCTGTGGATTGTAAACAATAAAGAGATTGCATCTGGTATTCTCACACTCATAGAGCACGTGGACCCATCCTAAAACCGTTCCCCATTGGACACCCCTCATATCAGAAATCTCTTGGATTTGAGAACGTTCAGAGTCGGTATGTCTTCCCCGTTCCCCAAACAACCCCATCTGGGGAACTCGTATAAGCCCATCATTTTCTGTTCATTAACACTTGCGACGCACATCAGTGTGCACCCCAACACTCTGGTGCTCCGTTTATTTTATCCATTTACTAGTATGCGTGCATGGCTGACAAGTCTGTCATTTATTGTCCATCAAAATCCACAACCCTTCTGATTCAGAAGTGCACCAGTCTGCTGTCTCGGATCTCACACCAGACCTGTCGCCCTCTGCCATGGGCCATTTTGCAAGATGAATTTAGAAATTGGGGTTGCTTCACTTACACGGACATTGATGTCACACGATCCCAATTTTCGACTACACTGATTATTCCTGGGCAATGGATATAAAGAGCGCTTTTAGGATGCTTTCCGGCGTGAAAATCATGCTTGCCCCCGCTCCATTTTTATAGTAAGCATGGCAGTCATACACAGTGATCCAGCCCTCAGTCTTCCCGGTAAAAGAAAGTCCTCATCCCATTTTACCCGGAAAGCAACAGGAAACGCTGCCCAATTATTCCAGTGCTTCAGAAGAACAAATAATATTCCGTGTTTCCCAAACGCCTAGTGGATGATTTTGTTCCCATTGAGGAACGGAGCTCTCAATGGGTTAATAAAATGGTTTAGACACGGTTAATATCAGGAACGTCGGAACCAAACGGCAGTTAAATAACTTAGAAAGAGAAAATTACAATGAAATTGAACTTGATAGCAAGGTTACTAATACAACAATCCTTTAATTCTGATGGCCGATTCTGATCATATAGCGTTTAAATGCGCCCTTCCATTCCAATGTGCATATCCAAACCCCATATGGTCCAGCTATCTGCAACTTGACATTGATAGTTGGCGCAGTCACCAACTCTCATGTCCCGAATTTCCAGCGTAAAGGTCATGTCCGCTTTATTGGTCGATACGACACACGGTCCCCCCACGATGACCCGCTGCAGCTCTTCCACGGTCTGGGTCTGTTAGAACACGGGTCCAGAGTTAAAACGGTATGAACTTAGCGAACAAATCCGAAAGTGGCAGGAGATCGTAAAGGACTGACAAACTGCCCGGTCACCCCTGTCGGACTCTGGGTCACCGAATGCCTGAAGACGCCGGGCGATTATACACTGGGAGAGATGAATGGGCATCAGAGGCGAGCAACTGAACTCGGATGGTGATTCAAGTTCATTTAAAAAATAGCCTCGGACAAATTTACACTAAACCGGAACAATGTGGAAGTGTGTGAGCCGTACTCTGGGCATATACAGAGACACAGGGTACAAGCTAAAAGGATCCCCATCGCTCTGACACCGGAGTAGGGTGGGGAGGAGATGGTTTTGTGTCACGGGGATCACTATACCGGGACAGCTCCAGTCGTCTGCTCCTTGGAGCAGATGGCGAACACCGCTCTTTGCAGAGGGCGGTATCTTGGAGATTATTGAAAGATTTCATTCCGGCCCATATTTCACTTTTTCTACTCTAGCTAAGCGTGTTTTCTTGTCTTCAGGGACGTGCCCACAGGGGAGGCAAGGGAGGCAGAGCCTCACCTGTCATACTCCCAATGAAAATAGCTGTTAAGTAAAGTAAAGAAAAATAATAATAAAATAAAATAAATTTAAAGATTTTTCCACTGTTATAAATGTCATTTCTATATTAATATAATCTTTTTTTTATAGTAAAAATCGCCAAATTTGCGCAGCTCCGCTGCAAATACATGGAGAGATGGGAGGTGAGGCAGCGGCGAACTGATTGCGCAACCCCTTAGAAACTGCATGGAGCGCGGGCAATAAGCGTGTGCCTGTTACCATCCCCATGCATGTCACCAAAGTAATGTTTTTAAACCCCTTCATTCCACGTAACGTATTTCACATATAAATATATTAAATTTGTGCTCGCTGGTCTCACATAAAACTGCATTGACAAAGCTCCAGGGGAGGCAGCGATCACATCTGCCTCACAAGGGGGCGTGTCTTGAGCCCAGTGGAGGAAGAGCGACCGTCAATTACGTATTGACGTAATTGACGCTACCTCACTCTCCCTCCACGTTAGCGAGTTTCAGCAGCGGCGGCACAGACATGGAGCGGAACAAGATACGCCACTTGGGAAGGTATTGTATTGTATTGTATTGTATATCTTTATTGTCATTTCCTGAGTATTCACATACCCAGAGGAAACAAAACAACGTTGCTCAACCAGTGTCCATTCAGTGTGCATTGAAAATCAATAGAAATAAAAAATACATGTATCATGAACAAATTTAACACTCTACTAAACATTCAACAGGCGTTCCGATCGGCAGCGGCACGACAGTGACTCTGCTGCAGTGTGTCCAGGTCGGGGGGTTTGTGCGCGATATTGGCAGGGGGCAAAGTCCATTTAGCAGTTTTATAGCCTGTGGGAAGAAGCTGAGGAGCATCCTGCTGGTTTTGCAGCTAATGCTCCTGTACCTCTTCCCAGATGGCAGGATGGAGAAAATGTCATGCGATGGGTGGTAAGGGTCTTTGATGATGGAGATGGCTCTGTTGATACATCTCTTCCTGTATATGTCCAGCAGGAAAGGGAGTGGAGCACCAATAATCCTGCTGGCGGTCTTCACAATCCTGTCTAGTTGGTGCCGTTCGTACGCCTTGCAGCTCCCGAACCAGGAAGTGATGCCGTAGGTTAATGTGCTCTTGACAGTCCCCCTATAAAAAGTCCGTAGGTGTGTAGTGGGGAGACCTGCTTTACGTAGTCTTCGGAGAGGGTGTAGTCGCTGCTGGGCTCTCTTGACCAGTGCTGTTGTGTTGGCCGTGGACGTCAGGTCATCAGACAGATGTAGTCCTAGGAACTTCGCGCTGCTGACCCTTTCCACATCAGCTCTGTCGATGTGCAGAGGTGTATGGTGTTGTTTCCCCGCCCTCCTGAAGTCAACCACCATCTCCTTAGTTTTACCCACGTTAAGAATGAGGTTGTGGGATTTGCACCAACCTGTGAGCAGCTCCACCTCCATCCTGTACGCCGATTCATCATTGTCACTGATGAGACCCACCACTGTTGTGTCATCAGCGAACTTATTGATGAAGTTGTTGTTGAGTCTAGCAGTACAGTCGTGTGTCAGCAGACTAAACAGCAGGGGGCTTAGGACACAGCCTTGGGGTGAGCCAGTGCTCACGGCTATGGTTTTTGATGTCCTACTGCCCACCCTGACTGTCTGCTGCCGTTGCGACAGAAAGTTCAGGACCCAGTTACATGTGCCAGCATCAACCCCCAACAGCTCCAACTTCTCCACCAGCTGCTGCGGAATGATTGTGTTAAACGCAGAGCTGAAGTCTATGAAGAGGATCCTGGCATAAGTATTTTTCCGATCGAGATGTGACAGTACGAGGTTCAGTGTTGTTGAGACTGCGTCCTCTGTGGATCGGTTGGCTCTGTAGGCGAACTGCAGTGGGTCTAGGTCGGCAGGTAGACTATTTTTGATGTGCTGCATAACTAGTCGCTCAAAACACTTCATTACAATGGGTGTTAGAGCCACTGGTCGAAAGTCATTATGGCAGGCTGGGTTTGGTTTCTTCGGGACAGGGACGATGGTGGCACTCTTAAGACAGTTGGGCACTACTGCCTGGCTGAGTGAGATGTTAAAAATGTCTGTGAAGACATCTTTCAGTTGCTCGGCACAGTCTCTTAAAACGCATCCAGGAATGTTGTCCGGCCCTGCAGCTTTGCGTGGATTGACGTTGGCAAAGGCCTTTTTAACTCCGGCTGCGGACAGCCTGAGCGAGTGGTCACTGGGAGATGGCAGTAGTGCATCTGTCTGGGTGCTGTTTTTAACCTCAAACCGTGCGTAGAACTCGTTCAGTTCATCTGGTAGGGTGGGGTCGTTTTGGCATATCCGCAGGGGGGGGGCTTGTAGTCAGTGATGGTATGAAATCCCTGCCACAAGCGACGTGTGTCTTTGTCATTTGCGAAGTGGCTATTAAGTTTTTGTCCATACAGCCTCTTCGCTTCCCTGATCCCCCGGGATAGGTTACCCCTTGCCAGTTTGTATGCTGCGTTGTCCCCAGATTTGAATGCCGCATTCCGGATTCTCAGTAGGGAACACACTTCCCCAGTTAGCCAAGGTTTCTGATTGGCACGCCTCCTGATGGTTTTTACCACCGTTACATCCTCAATACATTTATTGATGTATGCGATGACGGATTCTGTATATTCTTGGAGGTTGATGCCACTGTCATCTGTTGCTGCCTCTCTGAAAATGGCCCACTGTGTGGTTTCAAAACAGTCTTGTAGTGCTGTGGTAGCTCCCTGTGGCCATGTTCTGACTTCTTTGACCGTTGGCCTGTCCTGTTTCACCCTGGGTCTGTATGCAGGTGTGAGCATAACCACTAGGGGGTCAGAGTTGCCGATATGGGGGAGGGGGGCTGCTTTATATGCATCTTTAATGTTGGTGTGCACCAGATCTAGTTTGTTCTTCCCCCTGGTTGCAATGTTCACATGCTGGTAGAATTTTGGCAGAACAGATGTAAGACTTGCCTGGTTGAAATCCCCAGCTGCTATGAAGAAAGCATCTGGATGTTCCCTCTGCTGCTCACTGGTGTTGTTGTAGAGCACTGTCACTGCCACAAAAGGTAGACTTTGTCCGTACATTAGAAAGTTATTAGATTGATTTAAATAGATCTATACTTATCACAACAATAAAGTCATCAATGTTTGTTCTTCGTTTTCGTTTAGTTCATGTAAGGCAGGAGTCTCCAAAATATGGCCCGCGGGGCACATCAGGCCCACCACCTGTGTGTGTGTGTGTGTGTGTGTGTGTGTGTGTGTGTGTGTGTGTGTGTGTGTGTGTGTGTGTGTGTGTGTGTGTGTGTGTGTGTGTGTGTGTGTGTGTGCATGTATGTGTGTGTGTGTGTGTGCATGCATGGAAGTGCACGTACGGATGGATATGTGTGTGTGGATGTGTATATGTATGTGTGGATGAGTGGGTGGACTGTTGCATTGTCATTCACCAGCATGCCATTATCATACGTAATTCACTCATTGTTTAAATAATTTAACCAACTAAACAGTGAAACGATCGACACGAAAATAAAACGTTATATAATCATTTATTTCCCCAATTTATTTGTTTACATTACATCTGATCTTCATCTGAATATTCTTCATCAGATTCCAAGTCTTTTGATAAGTTTTGCTAAGTCCATTGATAAGTTAGATCAAGTTCAAGTGGAGGGTCAGGCAGAGGCTACAAAAAAACATCTCATGGTCATTAAGTCTGCATGGACTTCAAATCAGAAAATTTCAACCTCTTCTTAATGTTAATGAGAATAACACTGTTACTACCATAGATAAATTAGATCAAGTTCACGTTCACATACACCAATTAATTTCTACATAAACATCAGCCATTTCTCACTCCAATGGCAGCCTATAAAGTGCAATGAATATTCATCCGTTTTTCTCCCGTGGTCGGAGCCTGGAAACTGCCATAGCGGACGGCACTGTGTAAAGCCCCCCCCCCCCCCCCCCCCCCCCCCCCCCCCCGCCGCCGCGCGGAGATGATACAAACACACTCCGCGGCTCCGCGTTCGCGAATCGTCCGCTTCTTAATTGAGACCGCGGCTTCTCTATGTTAAGTACATAGGCCCCGCCATCGGAACACTTGTACTCGGTAAGTGATCGCAGGCAGCTCCGAGATTAGATGTTAAAGACTATATATCATTTTCTCTTTTCAAACTTAGGAAACCTGAACGGAAACCTCTGGAGACTTTGCGCCCCACCCAAGGTTTCCGTGCGGTTCCCGGAGGTTCCCGGAGGTTTTTGTCAGTCTCCCTACCTGCTTCCACTACCTTCAACCTCCGGCAACCACCTGCAACCTCCGATCGGGGGATAGCAGTGACTAGTGGACAGTATGGTGGTAGAGTATAATGGCGGGCAGTATGGAAGGGGCTTTGATTGAGCTGAAACGTGGTGGCGGTTGGCAGGAGAACTGGGGTCGAGAAACAATGGCCATTGAGATGTTGATATGGTTTTTTATTGTAATGTCTACCGAGACACCGTGAATAGTTTTTTGTTTGTGTGCTATCCAGTCAAACGAAATCATACTCCACACGAGTAAAACCAAGCCATATATAAATGCAATGGGTCGTTCGGAGAGAAATATACCAGAGCGCAGAATATAGTTTTAGAGCATTGTAGGATTACAATTCGAGATAATATGCCCACATAAAGCTAGGTTGTAAGATCGGGACTAACCCTTAGTCGCGGGACTAAACCTTAGTATGTGGGACAATCGTTCAATAATCTGAAAACAGCGGGTAAATAGGAAACGGGAAGTCTAGAAGGATGAGGGGGTACTTCATTGAGACTGACCGAATAGCGAAATACTTGAATAGAGTGGATGTGGAGAGGATGTTTCCGCTAGTGGGAGAGACTAGAACCAGATGCCTTCGCATCAGAATAAACGCAAGTACCTCTAGAAAGCCTCTAGATGAATTTCAATTGATATATTTAAGGCGGAGATTGATAGATTCTAATTAGTACGAGTGTCATGGGTTATGGGGAGAAGGCGGGAGAATGGGATTTAGATGTTTGTGCTGCACACGATGCCAAGACCTACTCTAACCAGCCAGCTCTTAATTCATATCCCTCCATTGCCTGCATACCCACCTGCCTATCCACAAGCCTCCTGAATACCACTATGGCATTAGCCTCCAGCATTA
Organism: Leucoraja erinaceus; assembly: GCF_028641065.1. NCBI lineage: Eukaryota > Metazoa > Chordata > Chondrichthyes > Rajiformes > Rajidae > Leucoraja > Leucoraja erinaceus. The sequence goes on from NC_073379.1 coordinate 12,676,103, forward strand.
TGCCAAGCAGAACCATCCAGGCTCATACCACCCTGTGGGTTGTTATTGCGGACATTGTGTACTTGTTTCAGCCTCCGAGGAAGTAAAATATCAGCTTTTTGGCTGTAGCTTCAGTGTGGTTGGTCCAGGCCACATTATTGGCGATGCGCCCTAAGGAACCGGAAGCCCTCAACTACTTCCAGCGGCTCACGCAGCATCTGTGGACGACGTGGATAGCTGACATGTCGAGTCAGAAACCTTCCGCTCATTTGTGTTGTTCATATTGCGGTGGGGGGGGGGGGGGGGGGGGGTTGTTTTACTACGCTCTCTATCTCCATCCTGTACACCATCTCATCATTGTTTGACATCGTCCCACTACAACGGTTTATCGTCCCCCTACAACGGTTTACAACGGTAGATGATCCAGAGCAGAGTTTGTCCGCACAACCGCGACTATGGGGAGAATAGTAGGGGAATACCAATACATCCTTGTGGGACGCCTGTGTTGAGAATTATTGTGGTGGATGTTTTGTCGCCTATGTTCGCTGCTTGTGGTCCATGGGTCAGAAAGTGAACGATCCAGTGACAGAGGGGGAAATGTCACTGGACCCCATCTTCAGAAGTTTGAAGAAGAGTGTGTGGCGGCACAGTGGAGCAACAGTGGAGTTGCTGCCTTACAGCGACACGTTCCATCCTGACTATGCGTGCTGTCAGTACGGAGTTTGTATGTTCTCCCTGTGACCGAGTTGGTTTCCTCCGATGTGCAGGATAGTGCTAATACCGGGTTCACTGGTCGGCGGGGACGCGATGGGCCGCAGGGCCTGTATCCACGCTATATCTCTAAAGCATAAGGTCTGGTTGGGACAGGCACATGTGTGACTGGATTTACACGGGATTAGTGATTTGAGTTTGATTGGAATTTGCTTTGTTAGTTTTTGGGTCAAAGTTTGTTAACACACCAAGACGCGCATGTTTGTAATACCTCTGACAAACAGGCCCCGGGTTTGTGTGATCCTTTATTTTAACCCGGGTACGGGTCCCACGCTCCCTTTAAACACTGGGGTTCCGTATTCCCATAGTACCTGCTCAGCCTGGGAAACACAAACGACTAATATATGAAAGGGTGAGTGATTGATGGGTCAATGGGTAGAAAATATTTAGAAGGATAATGGGTCAAACGCAGGCAAATGGGTCCAAATTAGGTGGGGCATCTTGGGCAACATCAACGAGTGGGGCCGAAAGGCCTGTTTGCATGTTCCATGATTGTAAAAGCAGGCACCAACTTGTCAACCTGAGCTCCTGTCTGTGCTGTTCTGCCTGTGACCGGGAGGATTTTCTCCGGGAGACCCGGCTTCTACCCACATCGCAAGACCGTGCGGGCCTGTAGATCAATTGGCCTTTGTCTATTTCACCTAGTGTATAGCGACTGGATGAGTACATGGGATAACATGGGACTCGTGTGAACGGGGAGATCGATGGTGGACGTGGATTCTGTGAACCGAAGGAGTTTCCATGCTGTATCTCTAAACCAAGATCAAGCGCTACGGTGATTGGCTGGAGAATGGCGGGATATGGACTGAGATTTGTGCAAGATAACAGGTAACAGAGAAACATAAGTGGAGATGAGTCAAATGCTCGATGTGGCCATGGATCCAATGGGCCGAATGGTCCTTTGGAAATGTTACAAGCAATTCAGAACGTCATTGTATTAAAATAAAACATCAAATTAAAGCAAACCAAATAATTATTGTATAGCTGAATTTAATGACCACTTTACACGTTGTTCCATGTTGCTCTCCCATTCAAATATATTGAGAGTTTTATACATATACACAGCATATTGAATTCAAGATTAAAGTTATGTATTGTATAAGTGAATTTAATTAGCATTTTCGATTTATCGCACTTCCATTAAAATTTACTTCGAAGGTTGTTAATATTTTAATTTAAGCAAACTGCATTAATAATAAGATTGTCTTCACTACGTGTTAAATGCATTATTTGAGATTTATAAGCAGAGCACTACGAAGAAAGGGACTAGAAATAGATTAGTCAGGATCCAGGGGTTGCCGCAGCAGGGAGGTTTGGACATGCTTATGGAGTCAATGGGTCAGAGAATTGTACAGTGAAGAAATTGGGCCTTCGGACACACATGTCGATATGAACATCTTTATCTATGTACATGCATCCCGTTGATCCCAATTAGATCCATATCCTTCCGACTTGTAATAAGAGGGAACTGCTGATGCCGGTGTTTACCAAAGATAGACACGATGTGCTTGCGTAAGTCAGTGGATCAGGCAGCAACTCTGTAGGACGTGGATAGGTGACGCTTCGTGCCCGGTCCCCTTCTAACCAACTGGGAATTTGCAGCACTTTGTCTATCCTTCCAACTATTTCCGAATTAAGAGCCTGTTCATGCGTCTAAACGTCTATTGTACATGTTGTTGTATCTCATTTCCACCACTTTGTTTACTAGCATAATCCCGATATCAAACCCTCTCGGTGTACAGAACCTTTCCTTTGAACTAGAAGTACTGCATTTTATTATATTACACAAATATTAAAGCGAGTCGGATAATTAGTATGATTGACAACCAAAGGTCGACAAAATCAGCCAGACCGCAAAAGCAGGTGGGATCGGCGGACTTCATTGCGAGGCAGGTTATATTGCAGTCGGAACACTGGTCTGCTCAGCTTCCTCGGATGGATCAGTCTTCACGCTTGCTGCGGACACAACAAGACCAATTAAAACAAGCCTCAGTAATTGTACCACAAGACCATTCCTGGCATCTCCATTCACAGCCGTCATTTAAATATGTGAAGTGATTCGGACGGATATTTGAACGGAATTCTCCAGAGGGGAGACGTTATTGTCAATAAATAATAATAATAATAATAATAATAATAATAATATAATAATAATAATAATAATAATAATAATAATAATAATATTAATAATAATAATAATAATAATAATAATAATAATAATAATAATAATAATAACAACAATAATAATAATAATAATAATAATAATAATAATAATAATAATAATAATAATAATAATAATAATAATAATAATAAATACTTTATTGATCCCCTCAGGGAAATTCAGATGTCCAGAAGCCCCCAACCAACAAACTCACAGATTCAAAACGAACGCAGACAGAAAATACATAGAATACACTGTGGACACTACCTGAGAGCAATAAATACTTAAAAAGACCAATAATTAACAATTTAAAATTAAAAATTGCAAAAATGCATCCCCCTACAGCCTAGCGGTCCGAATTATAAAATCTAATGGCTGCAGGGGTGAAGGATCTCCTGAACTGCTCCGTTCTGCAGGGCAGGGAGGGGAGCCGGTTGTTGTTCCGAGTGCTCTTTTGACTCTCCAGAATTACATGGAGGGGATGCCCGGGGTTTTTCAGGATGACCTGCACCTTGTGCCTCATACGCCTCTCAAGCACATCCATCCCAGAGTCTACTCTCCCCTCCAGCACTGAGCTAGCTCGTTTAACCAGTTTGTCCAGCTTCTTGTTGTTTTTTTCACTAATGTTGTTGCCCCAGCAGACAACAGCGTAGAAAATGACACTTGCAACCACAGTGTTGTAAAACACGTGCAGCATATCACTACACACATTGAAGGATTTGAGCCTTCTGAGGAAAGAGAGTCTGCTCTGGCCTTTTTTGTAGAGGGAGTCAGAGTTGACAGACCAGTCCAGTTTGTTATCAAGGTGCACTCCAAAGTATTTATATGTCTGCACCACCTCAATGTCAGCCCCAGCAGCGTTGACCGGCTGAAGGGGGAGCTTGGACCTTCCAAAGTTTACCACTCTTTAGTCTTAGTTGTGTTGTGTTCAGGAGGCACAAAAGGAACAGTTCTATTCACTCCAGGCACAAAAGGACACAATATGCGAAACAAGGTGTTCCGTATATTGGTCGATGTGTTCACAGTGAGGAGGATTGTCTGACCTGCAGCAAGGTATTGGTTTATTATCGTCACCTTGACACAGATAGGAGGAAAAAAACTTTGTTTCGCGTGTCATCCAGATAAATTATTCCATAGACCCAAACCGTGCAGAATATAGTCTTACAGAGAAAGGGCAGATGGCAAGGGCCCCATCAAGGTAGACTGGAGGATCGGGAATACATTCTTGTCTTTTGAGGGATTTCTCAAAGCGTCTGAGCGCGTAAGAAACTGTTCTTCCATCTGTAGGTACATGATGCACCTGAGCCATGTATTGACAACGTGACAGGGGTACCACGGTGGCGCAGTTGTAGAGATGCTGCCTTGCAGCGGAGAGTCCCGGGTTCGATCCTGATTACGGGTGCTGTCTGTGCGGAGTTTCCACGTGCTCCCCGTGACCGCATAGTTTTTGTCCCTCCCATATCCCAAAGACTTGCGGGTTTGTAGGATAATTGTCCTCTGCAAACGCCCCCTATAGTGCAGGATAGAACTAATGCATGGATGATGATGGTTGGCGCGGCCTAGGAAGCCTCACAGTTTTCAATCACACCCCAAAGGTCATTGAGTTTATATTCCAGGCATAGAAACGCAACATTACGTACCTGAGTTTGTCACGGTAGAAGATAACACACATCACTAAAAGGACAATGGTTTTTAATCCGAGAGGGATCCACAGGATCAGAACCTTGTAACTCTGTGTGACTGAGGAGAGAGTGAGAGAGGTCAGAGTGGTCACTTGGAAAGTGGAGCGATCGACAATGTACAAATGGTGTATGCTTCACTAAGATCACCTCCCATTCTCTACACTCTAGAGAATACAGGTCTAATCTGCTGGAGGAAATAACAGACTGCTGACAGCGCTCAGGAAGTCAGGCAACTGTCGAAGGAAACCCAAAGACGTCGTTTTGTCCGGGAATCCTTCCAGTTTTGAGGCAAATCTCGAATTGAATTGTCATTCGGCAATTTCCTTCCAGACATGCTACCTGGCCGATCGAGTTCCTCCAGTAACTTTTTTTTCTGCTCAAGGTTCCTGTGCCTGCATTCTCCAGGGTCTCCGGTCTAATCAATCTTCCCTGATCTTCAATCAACCTGCCCTTCTGGGAAACAGTGACGGATATTTCACTGCACTAATCGTGGCTTTATTGTAGTTAAGAAGAACAAAATCCGACACAGTACTGCAGGGGTCGTCTCACTAGAACCTTATATAACTGCGGTAAAATATCTCATCCCTTGAATATAACTCCTCTCTTGATAAAACCTGAACAACTATGGCCTTTCTCCACTCTTCCACATCAGTACATCACCCTTCATTGACACGAGAACAAGCACAATATGGTCCTTTTGAACATCCACACCACCCGATCTCTGACCATTTAATAAACACTCTTGTTTTATGTTTAGTTCACCCGTGCGGATAATTTGACAATTTGCCACATTTTATTCCACATTATGCTCCCACCCACTCATTCAGCTTGTCCACCTTCCCCGAATCTCCGCGTCCTCCTGCCCTCTCACAGTCCCACGGCACTACCACCATCATCAGACCTGACAATTGCCCCCCTCAATCAACTCCCTGATGCAGACTGTGAATAGCTGAGACCAAGAACCAAACTGTGAAGTACCTCGCCAGCCGCAGACTCTCAACATGACAGAGATCCAGATATTTCATTCTACATTCTGCTCGATAACAGCTTCTCAATCCCTGACAGTGCGTTGCCTTAATGCCGCCTTCTCGCACCTGGTTCCCCAAACTCCTGGCTGGGACCCAACCTAGATCCTTCTGAGAATCCAAACCTACCACAGCACCTTGTTCCCTCTCGGGCATTCAACTCCTCACCTCGCCAATAGACTCCAATACATTGATCAACTATGGTTGACTTTTCTCTGGAGTTGTATCTGACCCTCTAGATGCGAGGCTGCGCCCACTGAGTCCTGAGAGACAGGGTTTCCTGTTCCTGCTCTCCTCCCTCCCTCTGCACCCTCGCTCTACACGGCGGAATGTGGCGATGGTTTCTTACCGGGTGTGATCCGCACCCGGAGCTGGACCTGCAGCTGGACCTCACGCTGGTACTGATGGGTGAACGGGGGGTGTACGCTGCTCTTGAACTTTTCGTCGACGTTGTTTATCGCAGCGTTGTTTTCAGTTTTGTTGAACTCCACCAGACACAGGTAGCCGTCACTGTCCTCCACACTCAGCTGCTTTATCCTGGTTGAGGCGTTTCCCAGCTCTGGGTCCCCGACCAGCTCGAACCGAGTTGCTCCGTTCTCCGCCGCCCAGGATCCATCAGCTTGTGGTCTGAACGTGACGATGTGTCGGTAGGGATCCTTCCTCATCCATGTGACCGTGAGGGCCCTGGGGTAATGCGGGGATTGCCGATACACACATGGTAACGTGGCCGAACCCCCCTCAGTCCCATTCACCACTGAGACATCCCCGCCGGGACCTGAGGGAAGGATAGACACCGGAATGTATCAGCGTTCTGTGGGTGAATCGTCTTGTACCGACCTCTCCCTGTGGGAGTGGGTGGAGCCGGTGCCCAGTGTGGAGCTGACAGTGACGGTCCCAGGGAAGGTGGGCCAGGGGGCGCAGGGGACAGGACACATTCAAGGGTGGTGAGGGAGCGGCTTTGTGAGTAAAGTGTGAGTCTTTGGCTTGAGATTCTTCGGTGAGGAGGCTGAGGAGAGGAGACTACGCAAAAAGCTGGAGATGACGGGACGCGGTGAACACACGAAGGGGAAGATGAGACAGTGTGATGCAGAATGTGGGAGCCCAGCGACATGGATGGAGCCTCTGGCTGCTACAATGTGGCATGTGTGTCCGGGTTCAGCTCCTGAAGGACCGTTTTGCGGCACAGGAGAAGCGGGTGGATGACCTCAGGGCCATCTGGGAAAACGAGAGTTTCCTGGTCAGGACCTATAAAGGTTACGGGAAGAACCAAGACTGTGAGACAGGGACGTAACCATGGAGTGCAGGAGACCAAGGTGGCTGTGCCTAATGAAAATATATACACATTATTGGGGGAGACGACGCTTCCAGTCCGAGCAGTGGCTCCAATCCTAGAGATGGGACTCGACTTGCGAGACCGACGTCGGGCAGATCCATAGTGGTGGGTGACTCCATTATCCCAGTTGTGGACAGGAGATTCCGTGGAGGCAGGCGAGACGCGAGGATGGGCTGTTGCCTCCCTGGTGCCAGGGTTCAAGATGTCACGAACCGAATTCAGAACATCCTCGAGAGAGAAGGTGAACAACCCGCAGTAGTTGTGCACGTCGGCACAAACGACATAGGGAAGAAGAGGAAGGAGGTTCTACAACTCGTGTTAAGAGAGTTAGGAAGCAGACTGAAAAGCAGGACTTCTAGGCTGGTTATCTCTGGATTTTGTCCAGTACCTTGTGCTAGTGAGGACAGGAGCAGGGAGATAGGGGATCTGAATGTGTGGCTGAGGGGCTGGTGCGGGGAGCAAAGATTTAGATTTATAGACCACTAGGATCTCTTCTGGGGTAGGGGTGACCTGTACAAATGGGACGGGTTACACCTTAACTGGAGGGGGGCCGACATTGTGGCAGGAAGATTTGCTAGGGTCACACGTGTGGGTTTAAACTAAATAGTGGGTGGGAGGGATCGACAAATGGGAGTATAAAGATGCGGTTGACGGGGAAGTGGCTACAGGAAAAATTACAAAAGACTCTCGGGAAGGAAAGTTCGAAAAGGGATAAGAGAATGTCTGGGTCAATTGCGAGCGGTGCGAGGGGGGAGGTGAATACGGAGGTCAACGTGTTGTATAGGAATGCACGAAGTATAAGAAATAAAGTGGACGAGCTTGAGGCTCAGTTAGAAATTGGCAAGTATGATTTTGTAGGAATTACAAAGACATGGCTGCAAGAGGGCCAGGGCTGGTAACTGAATATTCAAGGGTATACCTCCTATCGAAAGGACAGACAGCTGGGCTCTGTTGGACGTGGGGTAGCTCTGTTGGTGTGGAATGAAATTCAGTCCCTTGCAAGGGGTGACATTAAAATAGGAGACGTGGAGTCAGTATGGATAGAACTAAGGAATTGTAAGGGTGAAAATACCATAATGGGCTTGTCAACAGCCCCCCCCCCCCCCAAACAGTAGCCTGAACATAGGGTGCAAGTTGAACCAGGAGTTAAAATTGGCATGTAGCAAAGGTAATGCTAAGATTGTTATGGGAGATTTCAACAGCAGGTAGACTGGGAAAATCATGTTGGCACTGGACCCCAAGAAAGAGAGTTTGTGGAGTGCCTCCGTGATGAATTCCTAGAGCAGCTTGTACTGGAGCCTACCAGGGAGAAGGCCATTCTGGATTTAGTGTTTTGTAATGAACCGGATTTGAGAAAGGAGTTTGAGGTTAAGGAGCCGTTAGGAGGAAGTGACTAATATGGTCGTTCAATCTACTATTGGAGAGGGAGAAGAGCAGATCGGAGGTGGCCGTGTTACGGTTGCATAAAGGGGACAATGGAGCCATGAGGGAGAAGCTGGCCAAAGTTCACTGGAAAGACACCCTAGCAGGGATGACAGTGGAACGACAATGATAGGTATTTCTGGGAATAATACAGAAGGTGCGGGATTATTTCATTCCAAAAAGGCAGAAAGATTCCAAGGGGAATAAGGGGCGACCGTGGCTGACCGTGGCTGACCGTGGCAGATGCAGTTTAATTTGGATACATGTGAGGTTAACCACTTTGGTAGCAAAAACAGGAAGGCAGATTACTATCCAAACGGTGTCAAGTTGGGAAAAGGGAAAGTACAACGGGATCTGGGGGTCCTTGTTCATCAGTCTATGTAAGTAAGCATGCAGGTACAGCAGGCAGTGAAGAAAGCGAATGGCAAGGTGGTCTTTATAACAAGAGTGTAGGAGCAAATAGGACCTTCTGCAGTTGTACGGGGCCCTAGTGAGACCACACCTGGAGTATTGTGTGCAGTTTTGGTCCCCTAATTTGAGGAAGGACATTCTTGCTATTGAGGGAGTGCAGCGTAAATTTACAGGGATAATTCCCGGGATTGCGGGACTGTCATATGCTGAGAGAATGGAGCGACTGGGCTTGTACACTCTGGAGTTTAGATGGATTAGAGGGGATCATATTGTAACATATAAGATTATTAAGGGTTTGGACACGCTAGAGGCAGGAAACATGTTCCCGGTGTTGGAACCAGGGGCCACAGTTTAAGAATAAGGAGTAAGCCATTTAGAACGGAGTCGGGGAAACACGTTTTCTCACAGAGAGTTGTGAGTGTGTGGAATTCTCTGCCGTTTCTCTGGATACTTTCAAGAGAGAGCTAGATAGGATTCTTAAAGATAACGGAGTCAGGGGATATGGGGAGAAGGCACGAAGGGCGTACAGATTGGGGATGATCAGCCATGATCCCATCGAATGGCGCTGCTGGCTCGATGGGCCGAATGGCCTATTCATGCACATATTGTCTATTGTCTATAACGTCATCTTCCTATTTCGCGGATTACACAGCCCACCTGTATTTGACTGCCGACCAGGGCCGGCGTCTCGTCTACTCCAGGAGCGCACGGTCCAGACGGATTAACTGGAGAGGAATCAGGAGTAGGAACTCTGGCACTTCAGCCCCTGCGAGTGTTCTCCGGCTTGGCCCTGCTGTAGGACCGGCTCGCCGACCGCGGATCTCTCGCCCAGCAGCGCGGCTGTGAGTGTTCTCCGGCATGGCCCAACTTTAGGACCGGCTCGCCGACCGCGGACTTAACGACTGGACCCGCGCCGTAATAATGAAGAGGGACCCGGGAGCAACCTCCGTCGGGGAGTGTGGAGGGTCGTCTGAAAGTGAGCAGGGCTGTCGGGGGGCGAGGAGGGCAGCCGAGAATGACAGTGAGGGGAGAGGTGGGGCCGATGCCACCAGCGGCAGCAGGCAGTAGAGAGAACTGCCGTGAATCTTTGCAGCTGTCGGCGCCAAAACGTGGCGACACTTGTGTACTGTCAAGGTGACGTCCGCTACATGATTGTTCTGGGTTGTCTGCAAAACAACGTATTTCACTGTACCTGGGCACGTGTGAGAATACAGTATCATTGAATCATTGAATTGAACCATCAACATGTATTGATCAGCATTGTACTGGGGGAACCCGCGGTCCGTGAGCTCTGGGGCAGCGACAGTCTCTGAACATTGTTCTCACCTTCCACAGTCAGCTCCGTTGGAATCACAGATTGAAATTTCCCAACATTGAGCTCCAGGCGGCACCGGTACTTATCCCTGTCCACCCGTCTCAGTGGCTCCACCATTATCGAGGCATCTCCCTCTCTGAGGTTCCCCACGAATCTGAAACGACTGCCTCCGGCCTCCTGTGTCACTTCATCGCATCGGGAGCGGCCGGGACCGGCAAATGTGCAGTTAAACGCAATGCTGGGATTCAATGATGTCCTCTTGTACCACAGCACGGAGCCGCTGAGGTTGTGATCAATGCCTGGGTGGGTGAATGTACACGGCAACACAGCGGAGGCCCCTTCCACGGCAGACACCCCATCAGCACCGGACATTGACCAATTAATTTAGGAAACAGCTGGAGAGAGAGCGAGAGAGAGAGAGAGGAGGTACAGGTGCGCGGTTCCAAATCCACACTGTCCCCGGGTGGTTGTCACAAGCGATGTCTTCAGATTTGGGACTGAATCATCAACACGGGGGCGGGGATATAATCACCAATTCATGTGTGTGTAATCACGTCTGTTCCGCGGGTCACCACAAGGGGTGCCGGAGGAGGTAGATGGCAGCCCCGCCGGCAGTCTATTCGTTTTTCATCCTTTTGGGTTTTTTTTAGCGTTTGTTTAAGTTCTTCTGTGTGTGTGTGTGTGTGTGTGTGTGTGTGTGTGTGTGTGTGTGTGTGTGTGTGTGTGTGGAGGGGGCGGTTCCAGGAGATGTGATCAACTTTTGGATCACATTCTCCGGGCTCTGCGGCCTACCATCGCTGGAGCTGGGAGCCGCCTCGGACTGTCGTGAGCCCCACCGCGGGGCGCGGACTAACCATCGGAGCGGATCCCTTGCCTGGGATCGCTCCCACCGCAGCCTGCGGACTTACCATCAAGGGCTCGCAGTCTCGGGAGAGGCTAGTCGGGAGCTCCAACGCCGCAGACGGTTTGTCCAGCCCCGACGCGAGGTTTCATCGCCCGGCGCGGGGGAGCTGACTTCTCCCGTTGCAGGAGCTGGACGCCTCGACGCCGCCGGCTATAGGTCTCAAGACCATCCCGTCAACGGAGGGTTCGAGGCCCCCAACCAAGGAAGAACAAGAAGGAAAGGATTGGAACTTTATTTTCGCCTTCTATCACAGTGAGGAATATGTAGGAGTCACTGTGGTGGATGTTAAAATGTGTTTTTTTGAGTCTGCTGCTTTTTAAATTGTATGACTGACCTGGCCAGTGAATTTCACTACACCAATTGGTGTATGTGACAATAAACAAACTTATGAACTTATGAAATTATGAATTTATGAGTTGTTTTTTTATAATGTTGCCGATTTATTTACATTCTGGGGAGGAGAAATGTTTGGACATTTTTCAGGAACGGGAACGGAAATGGATTCTTCGGATTCTATCACTGTCACATAATAGATTCATAGTGGAGACGGCCATTCGTTCCATCGGTTATATGCTAACACAATGTAACATCAATCTAGCCAGTCGAACCTCCAGTCAGCCCTGCAACTTCCTTACTTACACATACCGTCGGTTAAATTTGCCCGTCTCCGCCCCCCCTCCCCTCTCCCACCGCCGGCGCCGCGTCCCAGTGGAACCGCTCCCTGCGAGGACTCATGTCCCTCAGCAACACACTTGATTCCTTGGCCAATCACCTCCATGCTGTATAGTCATCTCTTCTCTGTCCACTAATGGGAACAACCTCCCTGTGCGCAATGTTAAATCCCTCCATTAAATCTTCTCTCGACCTCAGTGTTAGGAACTGGAAACCAGTCGGCCCCTCCAGCTCGCACCTCCGGAAAATAACATCGCGGCTGCTCTACTGTTAACCCTCTCTCCATATCCCCGCCTGCTCTCCGGCAACCTTGCCCCCTCTTGCTTATTGGGATTCTCGCTCTGTTTTATGAATGGCGGTCTCCATACGCATTTCCTCCATCTTAGCCGTTACCAGATAACCTACACCAAGGGCTCGGTGGGTACGAGGGCCCCTCACCACCACCTTCTGAAGGACGCTTAGTTATGGATAATATCACCTGAATCCCCACCCGCCCCATCTCATCTATTGACACCTCAGCCAAAGTACAAACGGCAGGAGCGCGGACAGAGTGCGAACCGGTACATTGGGAGATATGACGAGACAATGAGGAGATAACAAGGTCAACAAAAACACCTACTGTAACCGTGGACTGAGACGGAGAGCAGGACGGTGCAGAGACAGACCCGGAGAGAGCACATCGCCAACACTTCAGTGTGGTGTCCACTTCACCCACAGTTGTGAGATTCTTGACACTGAAATGCGGAACTTGCTCCAAGTATTTCTACATTTCCGGCAAAGATTTGAGGAACTGCTATACGTACTGATAATTAGTCATTTCATACGGAGCAGGGTTAGGGTCCTGAGCAAAAATCAAAGTCATGGAGGAACTAAGCGGGGTAAGCAGTATCCGTGAATGGACATTAACAGACGGCGTCAGAATAAAGAGGCCAAGACCCGGCACGTCGTCTTCCCATTCTCCTCCACAGGCGTTGCCTGAACCGCTGATCTTTTTCCAGCAATTTGGTTTTCGCACAAGATTCCGGATCTGCATGTTCGTGTCCCCAGCATTATCGCCATGGAGCGGTGTAGTGCAGGAACAGGCCTTCTAACCCGACATGCGTACAATGTGCCAACAAGTATCCATCGCCATAATCCTAGTGACCCTCGAGGAATGCAAAGAACGTCAGAGAGTCTTTACATGTAATAGCACAGGCAGACAAAATTAATGATCATCTAGATCAACTGCGAAAATGTGCTAAGGAATAGAAGGCCAGTCATTTAAAAAAAGTAATGACGCACACTGTGAACGACGGGGCCCTGGCGAGTGCTGGAAAACAAAGAGCCCAATAGCACACAAGGTAACATTTTCCAGAAATTGGCGACACGGGTAGTCAGCGTGGCGAGGAAGGTGTGTGGCAGGTTTAGGCAGGATTAATGTGGCCCATCCACATTAATCCCACCTTAATCCAATTCAACCCATCAAAGGCTGTATCTCATTCCAGGGTAGCTGTCATCTCGCTTTGTTTCCAATGATATTGCGCCTGTGAAATCTACTTCTGGGTTTTCCAGTTTGTGTGAGGAAGTGAATGTAAAGAATGAATCACCCGTTGTCACCCTGCAATCGGAGCGACAGCAGGACCCAGCAACGACAACCCCACAGACACTTGTTCACCAACACCTCAGTGCTATAACCACCTCTCTCACGGCTGTTTAATTCTAGACCCATTTGCTTTCTTCATTTGCTGCAGAATGTTCAGGAGTTGCTAAACTACAAAACTAGGCTCCCTGCATCACTCCCAACCATCTCTTCTCTGTCCACCAATGGGAACATCCTCTCTGTAGGCGATGTTAAATCCCTCCATTAGATCTTCTCCCGACTGGAAACCAGTCGGCCCCTCCAGGTTGTACCTCCGGTCAATAACATCGCGGCTGATCTGCTGTCAAACCTCTCTCCATATCCCCGCCTGCTCTCTGTCAACTTTTGCCCTCTTGCTTATCGTGTCTCACTCTGTTTTATGAATGGCGGTCTCCATACGCATTTTCCTCCAACTTAGCCGTGACCAGATAACCTTCACGAACGGCTCGGTGGGTCAAGGGGGCGCCTTCCCACCACCTTCTTTTTTTTTTCTTTTTTTGTTTGAAAATATTTTTTATTGGAGATTGGTACATAACCAATTACATCATTACTGTCTTACATTTTTAAATTGATAATATTGTCAGTTATTATTACATTGTCTCCAATACTTTTTGCCTTTTTCTTCATTTTTTAAAAACTAGATAGAACTAAAGAGATAGATGAAGTAGAGGAAGAGAAGAAAGGAAAGAAAAACAAAAACAAGAAAAACACAAAAAAAAAGGGGGAAAGAGATAGTTAAAGAAGAATGGAAAAATTTATTAAAATTAAAAACATCGTTCGAGATATGTTCGTACATTTCAGAGTGTAGTATTTCATCCAATCTTTAGTTTGAATAAGAGGTCTTTATTCTCTGGAGCGCAGAAGGTTAAGGGGGGACCTGATAGAGGTCTTTAAAATGATGAGAGGGATAGACAGAGTTGATGTGGACAAGCTTTTCCCTTTGAGAATAGGGAAGATTCAAACAAGGGGACATGACTTCAGAATTAAGGGACAGAAGTTTAGGGGTAATATGAGGGGGAACTTCTTTACGCAGAGAGTGGTGGCGGTGTGGAATGAGCTCCCAGTGGAAGTGGTGGAGGCAGGTTCATTGGTATCATTTAAAAATAAATTGGATAGGCATATGGATGAGAAGGGAATGGAGGGTTATGGTACGAGTGCAGGCAGGTGGGACTAAGGGGAAAAAACATTTGTTCGGCATGGACTTGTAGGGCCGAGATGGCCTGTTTCCGTGCTGTAATTGTTATATGGTTATAGTCCGAGTGCTAGTCAGGTTCCTGTGCTGAACTATTCTGACCCTTTAAGTAATCAATAAAAGGAGACCATGTTCCAACGAATAACAGGGAAAATCCAACAGGGAAAATCTGATTCTTTCCACGTTTAAGGTCTCCGTCATTTCTATAATCCACGTTTTGATTGTGGGGGCCGTAGGGCCTTTCCAAAATTTTAGAATTAATTTTTTTCCTGTTATTAAACTATAATCAATAAAGTTTCTTTGTGTTATTCTAAATGTTTGATTTAATTCTAATATTCCGAGTATTATTAATTTTGGATCTGGTTCCAATTGTGTGTTGGTTACTTTAGATATTATACTAAAAATATTTACCCAGAATTTTTTAATTTTTGTACAGTTTGCAAACATATGCGATAATGTAGCTTCTAAATGTTGACATTTATCACATATAGGTGAAATATGTTGAAAAATTTTATGTAGTTTTGTTTTTGAATAATGTAACCTATGTATTACTTTAAATTGTATTAGAGAATGTCTGGCGTTTAATGAACACTGATGTATGTGTTGTCAACTTTCTTCCCAAGTGTCTTTCGTTATTACTTGATTTAATTCTTTTTCCCATGTTTGTCTATGTAAGTCCGTCGAAGGAATGTCACTGTCTAATAAGATATTATATATATAAGATATTAATTTTTCTGTATTAGGATGTTTGTTCCAACATTCATCAAGAATTTCTGAGTTTCTAATTCGAAAATTGTGAGAGTTCGATTTTACATAATCTCTAAGTTGAAGATATCTGAAATAATCATTTCCTCGAAGTCCATAAGTCTGTTGCAACTCCTGAAATGTCAGAAAGGTGCCTTCCTTGTAAAGTTGTCCCATATTTTTAATTCCATAATTCTTCCATTGTGTAAAACCCCCGTCTAACCATGAAGGCTTAAGCAAAGGATTATTCACAATTGGAAGAAAAAGTGATAAGCTATCTAATTTTAATGTCTTTTTTAATTGTTTCCAAATTCGTATAGCACTAAATATTATAGGGTTTTCCCTATAAATTTTTTTGTTTAATTTAGACGTAGCAAATAATATCGAACCAATATCAAAAGGTAGACAATCTTCCTTTTCCATTTTTAACCAGTCTGGTTGCTGATCTATTTCTTCCAACCAGAAATTCATATTTTTAATATTAACTGCCCAGAAATAAAACAAAAAGTTAGGTAAAACCAAGCCTCCATTACTTTTTGATTTACACAGGTGTCTTTTGTTTATCCTATGATTCTTATAATCCCAGATAAAATCATTAACAATAGAGTCCAATTTTTTTTAAAAAAGTTTTTTGCCAGGTATATCGGAATCGTCTGAAAAAGGTATAATATTTGCGGTAAAAAAATCATTTTTATGGCATTAATTTTGCCAACCATTGAAATAGGTAGTGTTTTCCAGTATTGGATATTCTTATGTAGTTTATTCAGTAATGGGGGGAAATTTGCTTTAAATAATGATGTATATATCTTAGTTACATAAATACCTAGATATTTAAATTTTTCATTTACTATTTTAAATGGAAATTGTTGTATTATCTGTTTGTTATGTTCCTTTATTGGCATAATTTCACTTTTATTCCAATTTATTCTGTATCCTGAAAGTGCACCGAATTGGTTTATTAGCTTTAATAAGTTTGGGATACTAATTTCTGGTTTTGTAATGTAAATTAATACGTCATCTGCGTATAGAGAAATTTTATTCGCCGTGTCCTTAGTGTTATACCCGTTTATTTCCGGATGCCCCCTAACTCTTTCTGCCAGTGGCTCAATAGCAAGTGCAAATAATAATGGAGATAACGGGCATCATTGTCTACAACCTCTAGATAGACTAAATTTAGATGACAACCTTTGGTTAGTAAATATTCTAGCCGTGGGATTTGTATATAACAGTTTTATCCATGTACAAAATTTCTCCCCTAGCTGCATCTTTTCCATCACCGAAAATAAATAAGGCCATTCGACCTGATCAAATGCTTTTTCAGCGTCAAGTGAGATTATTGCTAGATCTTCATTAATAATTCTCTTGGAATATATAATATTAAATAATCTTCTTAGATTATAATATGAGTACCGTTTCTGAATAAAGCCTGTTTGGTCAGGGTGTATTAATTTATTCATCACTGTACTTAATCTATGCGCTAGTATTTTAGTTAATATTTTCTGGTCTGTATTCAGAAGTGCAATTGCTCTGTATGATCCCGGGTCTTCCGGATCTTTATCAGCTTTAGGAATAAGTGTTATTATAGATTCATTTAATGTGTCTGGAAGTTTCTGTTCAGTATAGATATACTCATACAGTTTTTGTAAACGTGGGCAAAGCAAATCATAATTTTTTTGTAAAATTCGGAACCTAGACCATCTGGTCCTACTGCTTTACCATTTTTAGAGAGCTAATAGACTCCTCAATATCCTTTATCGTAATCTCCCTTTCTAATAGTTCTCTATCGTTTGAATCTAAACCTTTTAGAATACATTTTATTAAAAAATCTGCTATTCCTTCTGATTGTGCTACGGTTTTAGTTGAATAAAGGTTATGATAGTATTGGAGAAATCTATCATTTATATCCCTGGGCATTTTTAATAATTCTCCTGTCTCTGTTCTAATTTTATGAATTATTTTTTCCCCTTCCATTTTTCGTAACTGGCGTGCTAATAGTTTTTGTGGTTTGTCTCCAAATTCAAAATGTAATTGTTTGGTTTTTTGATAAAGTTTTATTACTTGTTCTGAATACATTTTATTTAATTTATATTCCCACCACCTTCTGAAGGACACTTAGGTATGGACAATATCACTACATTCCCCACCCGCCCCAACCTCATCCATTGACATCAATTGATATTTTTCCTCTGAAATTCCCCACCCGCCCCAACCATCATCCATTGACATTTCAATTGATCTATTTTTCCTGCTGTCATTGGGCAGCACTTTCAATATTATAAGTGGGGCTTTATGTTACAGCCCTTCAAGGGTTGGACGAACCAAAGGTTTGCGGAGAGTGTGGTCTCTACGGCAAGCGGAAATGGATGGGGATGGGAGAACGTTGAAGTTTGGCGAGTAAGGCTTTCAACAAAGTACGGGGATGATTAGAACGTGTATTAAGGAGTCAGATTTCCTTACATAGATCCGGCAAACAGGTTTGACTGAACTTAATCCCCCCTCAAGAAGAATCCCCATGGACGCACAAGTAGAAGTCCAGCATAAAGGAAGACGGCGGGCGTTGAAGATTGGACTTTGCACAATTTCAATCTTCCAGATGTGTAGATGTGGTCAAAAGTGCAACTCAAGCTGTGCACGATGTTGCATGCAACACTACTGTTTGCATGAACAGATGCTATGCGGAGGATGCGTGTAGTATGGAACGAACCTCTTTGGTGGTAGAGTGCGTTCTGCTTTTTTATTTCCCTGTGTTGCCCGGTAACCCCATCCACCTGTGACCCCTCTGCTCCATGTTCCATTGGGACAACGGGAAATGTTATTGTACAACATTTGATGGAGGCAGCCATTTTTGGTTGAAGTCCTGTTTCATCACCAGCCACCAGCCAACCATTCACACTGAGCCCACATTGATCCCATTCAGTCCAATACAGGCTGTATCTCATTCCCGGGTACCCGTCATCTCTGTTTGTTTCTATTCACCCCGAGGCTGTGAACATTGTTTCTGGACTTTGCAGTTTCTGTGAGGAAGTGAATCTAAAGAATGAATCAAACGCTGTCAAGCTGCAGTGAGAGCGACAGCACAACTCTGCAAAGACAACCCCACAGTCACTTCCTCACCAACAGCTAAATCGGTGGTGATCTCACGCAATGTTCTTTTCTTGGCAGAACAGAGAGCTATTTAGGAATGAAAGATGCAGCAGCAAACTTTGCCTCCAGTGGAATCCTACCTTGGCAGCAGGGAAGCCACACAGGGGAATAAGTGGATGCTATTCCTAGTGGCCGACATTGATGTGCGTGTTTTGTTTAGTTTAGTTTAGTTTAGTTTAGTTTAGTTGTTTGTCACGTGTACCGAGGAACAGTGAAAAAACATTTGTTGCATGCTAACCAGTCAGCAGAAACACAATAAATGATTACAATAGAACCATTTACAGAGTATAGATTCGTGATATGGAACGTCGTTTAGTGCAATGTAAAGCCAGCAAATTCCGGCCAAGGAGACACCTAGGTTCATCAAAAAAGGTAAATAGTAGTTCAGTCCTGCTCTCTGGTTGTGGTAGGATGATTCAGTTGCCTGATAACAGCTGGGAAGAAACTGCCCCTGAATCTGGCGGTGTGCGTTTTCACACTTCTCTAACTGTTGCCTGATGGGAGAGGGGAGAAAAAGGTGGGCAGGGTGCGACTCGTCCTTGATTATGCTGCTGGCCTTGCCCAGGCAGCGTGAGGTATAAATTGAGTCTATAGAAGGGAAGATGGGTTGTTTGATGGTCTGGGCTGAGTCTACAATTCCCTGCAATTTCTGGCAGTCTTGGATGGAGCTGTTCCCAAACCAAGCTGCGACGGCACATGATAAAACGCTTCCCAAAGCGCGTCTGTTGAAGTTAGTGAGAGTTGTCGGGGACTTGCCGAACTTCCTAAGCCTTCTAAGGAAGTAGAGGCGCTGGTGTGCGTTCTTGGTCATTGCTTCAATATGGGTGGTCCAGGAGAAGTTGCTGGGGATATTGACTCATGGGAATTTGAAGTTTTCAACCACTGCAATTCCCTGACACGTTGACTCCAGAAGCGTGTCAAACCTGTGGATTAACTAAAGCTCGCAGTATTTATACCAAGACAGATGATCTTACAACTATAGGGCAGAGGGTTGTGAGACTGGAGAGATGTAAGAGGGAATCGATGAATAATATTTTCAGACATTCGTCTGCATATGGGATGAAGCTATGGAAGCAGATGCGATTATGACTTCCAAACGGCATTTCGACATATATGTATACGATCATAAGATTATAAGACACAGCAACGGAGTTAGTTCATTCGCCTATCGAGTACACTCCTCTTTTCCCGAATCGTCAGCTATCCACGTCTTCCAGCGGCGCCTGCCTGATGCGCTGAGTAGCTCCGGAACTTTGTGTCTTTTTGCGGAGTGATTATTTAGTTTTCTCTGACGTTCAGTGTCCCATTATAGACACCCTGGAACCGGTTCCCTCGCTCTCGCACCGAGGCTCTGTATTCTCATGGTACCTCCTTGGGCGAACACAACGGACTCAGAAAGGGAAGGTTGAGAGTGATGGGTAGAAATGATTTAGAGCGACATGGGTCAAACGCATGCAAATGGGTGTATCTTAGACGGGGAATCCTGAGTAGCATCAAAGGGTGGGTCCGAATGGCCTCTTTGCAAGTTCTATTACTCGAGCAACAGGCACCAACTTGGTAAACTGAGCTCCTGTTCCCGCCCTCCCTTTAAACTCACCGGACCCCAGGTCCCTCGCTCCCTTTAAACCCACTGGGGGACACATTAAAGTGCCCCCCTGAAACTGACTGGGTAAACTGGAGAAATTAGTAAACGGCTGTGTGACATTAACAAATTAAAAACGAGTCGGAGAATTAATATGATTGACAACCAAAGTTCGATAAAGTCAGTCACACCGCAAAAGCAGGTGGGATCGGCGGACGTCATTGTGAGAATATGTCCACATTTATCTAGCTTGTAAGATCGGGACAAAAGACCTAGTTTGTGGGAGGATCGTTCAGTAATCGGAAAACAGCGGGACACTAGGAAACGGGAAGTTTAGAAGGATGAGGGGTCTCTTCATTAAAACTGACCGAATAGTGAAAGACCTGAATAGAGTGGATGCGGAGAGGATGTTTCCACTAGTGGGAGAGTCTAGGACCAGAATAAGAGCACGTACCTCTAGAAATTATGGAATTCCTTGCCAGGGAAGGCTGGTGATCGCCGTCAATTTATATATTTAAGGCGGAGATGGATATATTCTAATGAGTACGGGTGTCATGGGTTATGATGAGAAGGCAGTAGAATTGGGTTTAGAGGTTTGTGCTGCACACGATGCCAAGACCTACTCTAACCTGCCAGCTCTTAATTCATATCCCTCCATTCCCTGCCTTTTTGGCTGTAGCTTCAGGGTGGTTGGTCGAGGACACATTATTGGCGATATTTGCCCTAAGGACAGTTCCTTAGGGCAAATTATCAGGGAACCGGGAGCCTTCATCTACTTCCAGCGGCTCACGCAGCGTCTGTGGACGACGTGGATCGCTGACATTTCGCATCGGAAACATTCCGCTCCTTTGTCTTGTTGATATTGAAAGAGGGGTGTGGGCGCGGGGGAGGGGTGTGGGCGTGAGGGTTGTTTTACTACGCTCTCTATCTACATCCGGTACACCATCTCATCATTGTTTGACATCGACCCACTACAATGGTGTCATCTCCAAACTGGTAGATGATCCAGAGCAGAGTTTGTCCGCACAACCGCGACTATGGGGAGAATAGTAGGGGAATGCCAATACATCCTTGCGGGGCACCTGTGTTGAGAATTATTGTGGAGGATGTTTTGTCGCATATCTTCGCTGCTTGTGGTCCATGGGTCAGGAAGTGGAAGATCCAATGACAGAGGGGGAAATGTCACTGGACCCCATCTTCAGAAGTTTGAAGAAGAGTTTGTGGCGGCACAGTGGAGCAACAGTGGAGTTGCTGCCTTACAGCGCCATGTTCCATCCTGACTATGCGTGCTGTCAGTACGGAGTTTGTATGTTCTCCCTGTGACCGCGTGGGTTTCCTCCGATGTGCAGGATAGTGTTAATACCGGGTTCACTGGTCGGCGGGGACGCCGTGGACCTGTTTCCACGCTATATCTCTAAAATATAAGGTCTGTTTGGGGCTGACACACGGGTGACTGGATTTACACGGGATTAGTGATCTGAGTTTGATAGGAATTTGCTTTGTTCGTTTACGGGTCAAAGTTTGTTAACACACCAAGACCCACATTTTCGTAATACCTCTGACAAACAGAGGCCCCGGGATTGTGTGATCCTTTATTTTAACCCGGGTACGGGTCCCACACTCCATTTAAACACTAGGGTTCCGTATTCCCATAGTACCTGCTCAGCCTGGGAAACACAAACGACTAATATATGAAAGGGTGAGTGATTGATGGGTCAATGGGTAGAAAATATTTAGAAGGATAATGGGTCAAACGCAGGCAAATGGGTCCAAATTAGGTGGGGCATCTTGGGCAACATCAACGAGTGGGGCCGAAAGGCCTGTTTGCATGTTCTATGATTGTAAAAGCAGGCACCAACTTGTCAACCTGAGCTCCTGTCTGTGCTGTTCTGCCCGTGACCGGGAGGATTTTCTCCGGGAGACCCGGCTTCTACCCACATTCCAAGACCGTGCGGGTGTGTAGATCAATTGGCCTTTGTCTATTTCACCTAGTGTATAGCGAGTGGATGAGTAAATAGGATAACATAGGGCACGTGTGAACGGGAGATCGATGGTGGACGTGGATTCTGTGAACCGAAGGAGTTTCCATGCTGTATCTGTAAACTAAGATCAAGCGCTACGGTGATTGGCTGGAGAATGGCGGGGAATGGACTGAGATTTGTGCAAGATAACAGGTAACAAAGAAACAGAACTGGAGATGAGTCAAATGCTCGATGTGGCCATGGACCCAATGGGCCGAATGGTCCTTTGGAAATGTTACAAGCAATTCAGAACGTCATTGTATTAATACAAAAATAAAGCAAGCCGAATAATTATTGTATATCTGAATTTAATAACCATTATACACGTTGTTCCATGTTGCCCTCTCATTCAAATATATTGAGAGATTTATACATATACGAAATTAAGCACACTGAATTCAAAATTAAAGTTATGTTCTCTATGTATTGCATAAGTGAATTTAATTAGCATTTTCGATTTATCGCCCTTCCATTAAAATTTACTTCGAAGGTTGTAAATATTTTAAATTAAGCAAACTGCATTAATAATAAGGTTGTGTTCCCTGCGTGCTCAATGCATCATTTGAGATTTATAAGCACAGCACTACAAAGCAAAGGACTCGAAATAAGTTAGTCAGGATCCAGGGGTTGCCACAGCACGGAGGTTTGGACATTCTTCTGGAGTCAATGGGTCAGAGAATTGTACAGTGAAGAAATTGGGCCTTCGGACACACATGTCGATATGACCATCTTTGTCTATGCACATGCATCCCGTTGGCCTCAATTAGATCCATATCCTTCCAACTTGTAATAAGAGGGAACTGCTGATGCCGGTGTTTACCAAAGATAGACACGATGTGCTTGCGTAACTCAGTGGATCAGGCAACAACTCTGTAGGACGTGGATAGGTGACGCTTCGTGCCCGGTCCCCTTCTAACCAACTGGGAATTTGCAGCACTTTGTCTATCATTCCAACTATTTCCGAATTAAGAGCCTGTTCATGCGTCTAAACGTCTATCGAACATGTTGGTGTATCTCATTTCCACCACTTTGTTTACTAGCATATTCCAGATATCA
Organism: Leucoraja erinaceus; assembly: GCF_028641065.1. Taxonomy (NCBI): domain Eukaryota; kingdom Metazoa; phylum Chordata; class Chondrichthyes; order Rajiformes; family Rajidae; genus Leucoraja; species Leucoraja erinaceus. The sequence continues at coordinate 12,699,135 of NC_073379.1, forward strand.
AACCCTCTCGGTGTACAGAACCTTTCCTTTGAACTAGAAGTACTGCATTTTATTATATTACACAAATATTAAAAGCGAGTCGGATAATTAATATGATTGACAACCAAAGGTCGACAAAATCAGCCAGACCGCAAAAGCAGGTGGGATCGGCGGACTTCATTGCGAGGCAGGTTATATTGCAGTCGGAACACTGGTCTGCTCAGCTTCCACGGATGGATCAGTCTTCCACGCTTGCTGCGGACACAACAAGACCAATTAACACAAGCCTCAGTAATTATACCACAAGACCATTCCTGGCATCTCCATTCACAGCCGTCATTTACATTTGTGAAGTGATTCGGACGGAGATTTGAACGGAATTCTCCAGAGGGTCAACGTTATTGTCAATGTCAGCGTTTGACAACAACATTTGAGGTGGACATCAATATGCGAAACAGGTGATTAACTTAACAGGGGACACGTATATTGTTCGTTGTGTTCACAGTGAGGAGGATTGTCTGACCTGCAGCAAGGTATTGGTTTATTATCGTCACCTTGACACAGATAGGAGGAAAAAAACTTTGTTTCGCGTGTCATCCAGATAAATTATTCCATAGACCCAAACCGTGCAGAATATAGTCTTACAGAGAAAGGGCAGAGGGCAAGGGCCCCATCAAGGTAGACTGGAGGATCGGGAATACATTCTTATCTTTTGAGGGATTTCTCAAAGCGTCTGAGCGCGTAAGAAACTGTTCTTCCATCTGTAGGTACATGATGCACCTGAGCCATGTATTGCCAACGTGACAGGGGTACCACGGTGGCGCAGTTGTAGAGATGCTGCCTTGCAGCGGAGAGTCCCGGGTTCGATCCTGATTACGGGTGCTGTCTGTGCGGAGTTTCCACGTGCTCCCCGTGACCGCATGGTTTTTGTCCCTCCCATATCCCAAAGACTTGCGGGTTTGTAGGGTAATTGTCCTCTGCAAACGCCCCCTATAGTGCAGGATAGAACTAATGCATGGATGATGATGGTTGGCGCGGCCTAGGAAGCCTCACAGTTTTCAATCACACCCCAAAGGTCATTGAGTTTATATTCCAGGCATAGAAACGCAACATTACGTACCTGAGTTTGTCACGGTAGAAGATAACACACATCACTAAAAGGACAATGGTTTTTAATCCGAGAGGGATCCACAGGATCAGAACCTTGTAACTCTGTGTGACTGAGGAGAGAGTGAGAGAGATCAGAGTGGTCACTTGGAAAGTGGAGCGATCGACAATGTACAAATGGTGTATGCTTCACTAAGATCACCTCTTATTCTCTACACTCTAGAGAATACAGGTCTAATCTGCTGGAGGAAATAACAGACTGCTGACAGCGCTCAGGAAGTCAGGCAACTGTCGAAGGAAACCCAAATACGTCGTTTTGTCCGGGAATCCTTCCAGTTTTGAGGCAAATCTCGAATTGAATTGTCATTCGGCAATTTCCTTCCAGACATGCTACCTGGCCGATCGAGTTCCTCCAGTAACTTTTTTTTTCTGCTCAATGTTCCTGTGCCTGCATTCTCCAGGGTCTCCGGTCTAATCAATCTCCCCTGATCTTCAATCAACCTGCCCTTCTGGGAAACAGTGGCGGAATCTTCACTACACTCCCTCCACACTAATCGTGGTTTTATTGTAGTTAAGAAGAACAAAGTCCGACCCAGTATTGCAGGTGAGGTCCCGCTAGATCCTTATATAACCTCGGTGAAATATCTCAATCCTTGAATATAAATCCTCTCTTGACAAAACCCGAACAACTATAGCCTTTCTCGACTCTTCCACCCTTCATTGACACGAGAACAAGCACAATATGGTCCTTTTGAACATCCACACCACCCGATCTCTGACCATTTAATAAACACTCTCTCACCCGATGCGGATAATTTGACAATTTGCCCATTTTATTCCACATGCTCCCACCCCCTTCTCGACTCCTCCTGCCCTCTCAGTCCCACGGCACTACCACCATCATCAGACCTGACAATTGCCCCCCCCAATGACACTGAGCAGACAAGCTGAGACCTGGTCCTTTTGAAGTACCTCGCCAGCCGCAGACTCCCAACATGACAGAGATCCAGATATTTCATTCTACATTCTCCTCGATAACAGCTTCTCAATCCCTAACGGCGCGTTGCCTTAATGCCGCCTTCTCGCACCTGGTTCCCCAAACTCCTGGCTGGGACCCAACCTAGATCCTTCTGAGATCCAACCTACCACAGCACCTTGTTATCTCGGGCATTCAACTCCTCCCTCGCCAATAGACTCCAATCAGCTTGTCAACTATGGTCCCCGAATCTCCGCGTCCTCCTGCCCTCTCTCAGTCCCACGGCACTACCACCATCATCAGACCTGACAATGCCCCCCCCCCCTCTCAATCAAACTGACTGATGCAGACTGTGAATAGCTGAGACCAAGAACCAAACTGTGAAGTACCTCCCTCGCCAGCCGCAGACTCTCAACATGACAGAGATCCAGATATTTCATTCTACATTCTGCTCGATAACAGCTTCTCAATCCCTGACAGTGCGTTGCCTTAATGCCGCCTTCTCGCACCTGGTTCCCCAAACTCCTGGCTGGGACCCAACCTAGATCCTTCTGAGAATCCAAACCTACCACAGCACCTTGTTCCCTCTCGGGCATTCAACTCCTCACCTCGCCAATAGACTCCAATACATTGATCAACTATGGTTGACTTTTCTCTGGAGTTGTATCTGACCCTCTAGATGCGAGGCTGCGCCCACTGAGTCCTGAGAGACAGGGTTTCCTGTTCCTGCTCTCCTCCCTCCCTCTGCACCCTCGCTCTACACGGCAGAATGTGGCGATAGTTTCTTACCGGGTGTGATCCGCACCCGGAGCTGGACCTGCAGCTGGACCTCACGCTGGTACTGATGGGTATACGGGGGGTGTACGCTGCTCTTGAACGGTTCGTGGATGTTGTTTATCGCATCGTCGTTTTCAGTTTTGTTGAACTCCACCAGACACAGGTAGCCGTCACTGTCCTCCACACTCAGCTGCTTTATCCTGGTTGAGGCGTTTCCCAGCTCTGGGTCCCCGACCAGCTCGAACCGAGTTGCTCCGTTCTCCGCCGCCCAGGATCCATCAGCTTGTGGTCTGAACGTGACGATGTGTCGGTAGGGATCCTTCCTCATCCATGTGACCGTGAGGGCCCTGGGGTAATGCGGGGATTGCCGATACACACATGGTAACGTGGCCGAACCCCCCTCAGTCCCATTCACCACTGAGACATCCCCGCCGGGAGCTGAGGGAAGGATAGACACCGGAATGTATCAGCGTTCTGTGGGTGAATCGTCTTGTACCGACCTCTCCCTGTGGGAGTGGGTGGAGGCGGTGCCCATGGCTCTGCATCAGGGGTCATTGGTCGTCGCTGAAGGCACAGCGAAACCGCGCCTACCCGGATCACAACACTGTTCTCCACGGGAAATATTCAATATGTGAAGCGGTGAAGTCCACACCGAGAGGGAAACCCGCTCACACGGGATTGGGCACCGGGCACCGACACCTCCTTTAACACTGGACACTTCGGTTTCCATTGATAGTTGGATTCCAACACGGTGAACACTAAGGAATTTGATTTGTAAATTAGGCAATTTATTGGTCAATAGAAGCAAGGCTGCTCTGGGAGGGCGGCAGTGAGGGAGCGGCTTTGTGAGTAAAGTGTGAGTCTTTGGCTCGAGATTCTTCGGTGAGGAGGCTGAGGAGAGGAGACTACGCAAAAAGCTGGAGATGACGGGACGCGGTGAACACATGAAGGGGAAGATGAGACAGTGTGATGCAGAATGTGGGAGCCCAGCGACATGGATGGAGCCTCTGGCTGCTACAACTGTGGCATGTGTGTCCGGGTTCAGCTCCTGAAGGACCGTTTTGCGGCACAGGAGAAGCGGTTGGATGACCTCAGGGCCATCTGGGAAAACGAGAGTTTCCTGGACAGGACCTACAGTGAGGTAGCCACGCAAAGGTTACGGGAAGAACCAAGACTGTGAGATAGGGACGTAACCATGGAGTGCAGGAGACCAAGGTGGCTGTGCCTAATGAAAATATATACACATTATTGGGGGAGACGACGCTTCCAGTCCGAGCAGTGGCTCCAATCCTAGAGATGGGACTCGACTTGCGAGACCGACGTCGGGCAGATCCATAGTGGTGGGTGACTCCATTATCCGAGTTGTGAACAGGAGATTCCGTGGAGGCAGGCGAGATGTGAGGATGGTCTGTTGCCTCCCTGGTGCCAGGGTTCAAGATGTCACGAACCGAATTCAGAACATCCTCGAGAGAGAAGGTGAACAGCCCGCAGTAGTTGTGCACGTCGGCACAAACGACATCGGGAAGAAGAGGAAGGAGGTTCTGCAACTCGTGTTAAGAGAGTTAGGAAGCAGACTGAAAAGCAGGACTTCTAGGCTGGTTATCTCTGGATTTTGTCCAGTACCTTGTGCTAGTGAGGACAGGAGCAGGGAGATAGGGGATCTGAATGTGTAGCTGAGGGGCTGGCGCGGGGAGCAAGGATTTAGATTTATAGACCACTGGGATCTCTTCTGGGGTAGGGGTGACCTGTACAAATGGGACGGGTTACACCTTAACTGGAGGGGGACCGACATTGTGGCAGGAAGATTTGCTAGGGTCACACGTGTGGGTTTAAACTAAATAGTGGGTGGGAGGGATTGTCAAATTGGGAGTATAAAGATGCGGTTGTAGGGAAGTTGGTACAGGGGAAATTACAAAAGACTCTCGGGAAGGAAAGTTCGAAAAGGGATAAGAGAATGTCTGGGTCAATTGCTAGCGGTGCGAGGGGGGAGGTGAATACGGAGGTCAACGTGTTGTATAGGAATGCACGAAGTATAAGAAATAAAGTGGACGTGCTTGAGGCTCAGTTAGAAATTGGCAAGTATGATTTTGTAGGAATTACAGAGGCATGGCTGCAAGAGGGCCAGGGCTGGTAACTGAATATTCAAGGGTATACCTCCTATCGAAAGGACAGACAGCTGGGCTCTGTTGGACAGGTGGGGTAGCTCTGTTGGTGTGGAATGAAATTCAGTCCCTTGCAAGGGGTGACATTGAAATAGGACATGTGGAGTCAGTATGGATAGAACTAAGGAATTGTAAGGGTGAAAAGACCCCAATGGGCTTGTCAACAGCCCCCCAAACAGTAGCCTGAACATAGGGTGCAAGTTTAACCAGGAATTAAAATTGGCATGTAGCAAAGGTAATGCTAAGATTGTTATGGGAGATTTCAACATGCAGGTAGACTGGGAAAATCAGGTTGGCACTGGACCCCAAGAAAGAGAGTTTGTGGAGTGCCTCCGTGATGAATTCTTAGAGCAGCTTGTACTGGAGCCTACCAGGGAGAAGGCCATTCTGGATTTAGTGTTTTGTAATGAACCGGATTTGAGAAAGAAGTTTGAGGTTAAGGAGCCGTTAGGAGAAAGTGACTAATATGGTCGTTCAATCTACAATTGGAGAGGGAGAAGAGTAGATCGGAGGTTTCCGTGTTACGGTTGCATAAAGGGGACAATGGAGCCATGAGGGAGGAGCTGGCCAAAGTTCACTGGAAAGATACTCTAGCAGGGATGACAGTGGAACGACAATGATAGGTATGTCTGGGAATAATACAGAAGGTGCGGGATTATTTCATCCCAAAAAGGAAGAAAGATTCCAAGGGGAATAAGGGGCGACCGTGGCTGACCGTGGCAAATGCAGTTTAATTTGCATACATGTGAGGTTAACCACTTTGGTAGCAAAAACAGGAAGGCAGATTACTATCCAAATGGTGTCAAGTTGGGAAAAGGGAAAGTACAACGAGATCTGGGGGTCCTTGCTCATCAGTCTATGTAAGTAAGCATGCAGGTACAGCAGGCAGTGAAGAAAGCGAATGGCAAGGTGGTCTTTATAACAATAGTGTAGGAGCAAATAGGACCTTCTGCAGTTTTACGGGGCCCTAGTGAGACCACACCTGGAGTATTGTGCGCAGTTTTGGTTCCCTAATTTGAAGAAGGACATTCTTGCTATTGAGGGAGTGCAGCGTAAGTTTACAGGGATAATTCCCGGGATTGCGGGACTGTCATATGCTGAGAGAATGGAACGGCTGAGCTTGTATACTCTGGAGTTTAGATGGATTAGAGGGGATCATATTGTAACATATAAGATTATTAAGGGTTTGGACACGCTAGAGGCGGGAAACATGTTCCCGGTGTTGGAACAAGGTGCCACAGTTTAAGAATAAGGGGTAAGCCATTTAGAACGGAGTCGGGGAAACACGTTTTCTCACAGAGAGTTGTGAGTCTGTGGAATTCTCTGCCGTTTCTATGGATACTTTCAAGAGAGAGCTAGATAGGATTCTTAAAGATAACGGAGTCAGGGGATATGGGGAGAAGGCACGAAGGGCGTACAGATTGGGGATGATCAGCCATGATCCCATCGAATGGCGCTGCTGGCTCGATGGGCCGAATGGCCTACGCATTTATTCCTATGAAGAAAAAAAGGGGTAAGGGTAAGAACAGTCAGCCATGGCTCAGTAAAACTATAAAGGATAGTATTCGGCTGAAGGCAAGGGCATATAAGGTAGCCAGAGATAGTGGGAGGGTAGAGGATTGGGAAGCATTTAAAGGTCAGCAAAAAATAACTAAGAGATTAATTAAGACGGGGAAAATAGACTATGAAAGGAATTTAGCGAACAACATAAAAACTAATAGTAAGAGTTTTTATAGCTATATAAAAAGAAAAAGGGTGGCTAAGGTGAACGTTGGTCCATTGGAGGGTGAGACTGGAGAGTTGTTGGTGGGGAACATGGAAATGGCAAAGGCATTAAACGAGTATTTTGTATCAGTCTTCACCATAGAAGACACAAAAAATATTCCAACGCTGGATAAACAGGGGGCGGTAGGAATGGAGGAGCTAAATACTATTAAGATCACCAAGGAGGTGGTATTAGGGAAATTAATGAGACTGAAGGAGGATAAATCCCCTGGGCCTGATGGATTACATCCAAGGGTCTTGAGGGAGATAGCGGTGGGGATTGTGGATGCATTGGTGATAATTTTCCAAAACTCCCTGGAGGCAGGAACGGTCCCAGTGGATTGGAAAATGGCCAATGTAACACCTATATTTAAAAAAGGAAGTAAACAGAAGGCGGGTAACTATAGACCGGTTAGTCTAACATCGGTGGTGGTTAAAATGTTAGAGACAATTATTAAAGAAACACTAACGGGGCACTTGGATAAACATGACTTCATCGGACAGAACCAGCATGGTTTTGTGAAGGGGAAGTCCTGTTTAACGAATCTGCTCGAATTCTTTGAGGAAGTAACAACCCGGGTGGATAAAGGGGAACCGGTGGATGTGGTATACTTGGACTTCCAAAAGGCTTTTGACAAGGTGCCACATAAGAGACTATTGCTAAAAATAAAAAATTATGGGATTGGGGGTAATATATTAGCATGGGTAGAGGATTGGCTAACAAATAGGAAGCAGAGAGTGGGGATAAATGGTTCATACTCGGGATGGCAACCGGTAACTAGCGGGGTTCCGCAAGGGTCGGTGCTGGGACCCCAGTTGTTCACAATTTATATAAATGATTTGGAGGAGGGAACCAAGTGTAATATATCAAAATTTGCGGACGATACAAAAATGGGAGGAAAAGTAGGGGATGAGGAGGATAGGAAGAGTCTGCAAAAGGATATAGATAAGGTAGGTGAGTGGGCAACAACTTGGCAGATGAAATTTAATACTAATAAATGTGAAGTCATTCACTTTGGGGAAAAAAATGATAGGGCAAGTTATTTTCTAAATGAGGAGGAGCTGCGTTGTAATGCAACGCAAAGGGATCTAGGGGTACTAGTACATGAATCACTGAAAGTTAGTATTCAGGTGCAGCAAGCAATCAGGAAGGCCAATGGAGTTTTGGCCTTTATTGCTAGGGGGATTGAGTTTAAAAAGACGGAGGTCTTGCTGCAGCTGTACACAGTATTAGTGAGACCACATTTGGAATACTGTGTACAGTTCTGGGGTCCATACTTAAGAAAGGATGTACTAGCCCTGGAGGCAGTGCAGCGAAGGTTTACAAGATTAATTCCTGCAATGAGGGGATTGACATATGAGGAAAGGTTAAGTAGGCTGGAACTCTACTCTTTGGAGTTTAGAAGAATGAGAGGCGATCTCATTGAAACATATAAGATCGTGAGGGGCCTTGATCGGGTGGATGCACCGAGGATGTTCCCAATGATCGGGGAAACTAGAACTAGGGGACATAGTTGCAGAATAAGGGGGGGGCTCTTTTAAAACTGAGATGAGGAAGAACTTCTTCACCCAGAGGGTGGTTAATTTATGGAATTCACTGCCCCAGGGAGCAGTGGAAGCAGAAACTTTAAATATATTTAAGACTAAAATAGATGGTTTTTTAGCTGCCAAGGGGATAAGGGGCTACGGGGAGAGGGCAGGGATATGGACCTAGGTATGGTTAGTATAGTAAGACCTGAGTGATCTCCTGGACAAGTGTCGATCGCCTAGATTGGGGTCGGAGAGGAATTTCCCGGATTTTTTTCCCGAATTGGACCTGGGTTTTTATCCGGTTTTTTGCCTCCCCCAGGAGATCACGAGGTTCTTGGGGTGGAGAGGGGTGATAGCGGTATAAAGGGGAGGGTAGTGTCTTGTGTTCTGTGTCTTGTGTCTACTGTTTGTGGGTAAGTGTGTCTGTTTAGTGTTCAGCCATGAGCGAATGGCGGTGCGGGCTCGATGGACCTGGTGGTCTGCTCTCGCACCTACTTTCTATGTTTCTATGTTTCTATGCATGTACATATTGTCTAATGTCTATAACGTCACCTTCCTATTTCTCGGATTACACAGCCCACCTGTATTTGACTGTCGACCAGGGCCGGCGTCTCGTCTACTCCAGGAGCGCACTGGCCAGACGGATTAACTGGAGAGGAATCAGGAGTAGGAACTCAGGCACTTCAATCCCCCACCCCCACACCACCCGACGCCAGGCGGCGATGGTTCTCGCCCAGCAGCGCGGCTGTGAGTGTTCTCCGGCTTGGCCCCACTTTAGGACCGGCTCGCCGACCGCGGACCTAACGACAGGACCCGCGCCGCAAGAACGAAGAGGAACCCGGGAGCAACCGCCGAGAGGAAGGTGGGCCGTCGGAGAGTGAGGAGGGTCGTCTGATAGTGTGGAGGGTCGACGGAGAGTGAGTTGGGCCGTCGGGGGGCGAGGAGGGCAGCCGAGAATGACAGTGAGGGGGAGGTGGGGCCGATGCCACCAGCGGCAGCAGGCAGTAGAGAGAACTGCGGTGAATCTTTGCAGCTGTCGGCGCCAAAACGTGGCGACACTTGTGTACTGTCAAGGTGACGTCCGCTACATGATTGTTCTGGGTTGTCTGCAAAACAACGTATTTCACTGTACCTAGGCACGTGTGAGAATACAGTATCATTGAATCATTGAATTGAACTATCAACATGTGTTGATCAGCATTGTACCGGGGGAACCCGCGGTCCGTGAGCTCTGGGGCAGCGACAGTCTCTGAACATTGTTCTCACCTTCCACAGTCAGCTCCGTTGGAATCACAGATTGAAAATTCCCAACATTGAGCTCCAGGCGGCACCGGTACTTATCCCTGTCCTCCCGTCTCAGTGGCTCCACCATTATCGAGGCATCTCCCTCTCTGAGGTTCCCCACGAATTTGAACCGACTTCCGGCCTCCTGTGTCACTTCATCGCATTGGGAGCGGCCGGGACCGGCAAATGTGCAGTTAAACGCAATGCTGGGATACAATGATGTCCTCTTGTACCACAGCACGGAGCCGCTGAGGTTGTGATTAATGCCTGGGTGGGTGAATGTACACGGCAACACAGCGGAGGCCCCTTCCACGGCAGACACCCCATCAGCACCGGACATTGACCAATTAATGTAGGAAACATCTGGAGAGAGAGCGAGAGAGAGAGAGAGAGGGGGGGGGGGGTGGGGGGGAGAGGTTAATATTGGAACGAGTACAGGTGCGCGTTCCAAATCCACACTGTCCCCGGGTGGTTGTCACAAGCGATGTCTTCAGATTTGGGACTGAATCATCAACACGGGGGCGGGGATATAATCAACAATTCATGGGTGTGTAATCACGTCTGTTCCGCGGGTCAGCACAAGGCGGTGCCGGAGGAGGGAGATGGCAGCCCTGCCGGCAGTCTATTCGTTTTTCATCCTTTTTGGGTTTTTTTAGCGTTTGTTTAAGTTCTTCTGTGTGTTGTGTGTGTGTGTGTGTGTGTGTGTGTGTGTGTGTGTGTGTGTGTGTGTGGGGGGTGGGTGGTGGGGTGGGGGGGGTGGGGGGGGGGGGGGGGGGGGCGGTTCCCGGAGATGTGATCAACCTTAGGATCACATTCTCCGGGCTCTGCGGCCTACCATCGCTGGAGCTGGGAGCCGCCTCGGACTGTCGTGAGCCCCACCGCGGGGCGCGGACTTACCATCGGAGCGGATCCCTTGCCTGGGATCGCTCCCACCGCGGCCTGCGGACTTACCATCAAGGGCTCGCAGTCTCGGGAGAGGCTAGTCGGGAGCTCCAACGCCGCAGAAGGTTTGTCCAGCCCCGACGCGAGGTTACATCGCCCGGCGCGGGGGAGCTGACTTCTCCCGTTGCAGGAGCTGGACGCCTCGACGCCGCCGGCTATAGGTCTCAAGACCATCCCGTCAACGGAGGGTTCGAGGCCCCAACCAAGGAAGAACAAGAAGGAAAGGACTTGGAACTTTATTTTCGCCTTCCATCACAGTGAGGAATATGTAGGAGTCACTGTGATGGATGTTTATGTTAACATTTGTTTTTTTGAGTCTGCTGCTTTTTAAATTGTATGACTGACCTGGCCAGTGAATTTCACTACACCAATTGGTGTATGTGACAATAAACGAACTTATGAACATGAAATTATGAACTTATGAGTTGTTTTTTTATAATGTTGCTGATTTATTTACATTCTGGGGAGGGGAAATGTTTGGACATTTTTCAGGAACGGGAACGGAGATGGATTCTTCGGATTCTATCACTGTCACATAATAGATGCATAGTGGAGACGGCCATTCGTTCCATCGGTTATATGCTAACACAATGTAACATCAATCCAGCCAGTCGAACCTCCAGACAGCCCTGCAACTTCCTTACTTACACATACCGTCGGTTAAATTTGCCCGTCTCCGCCTCCCCCCCCCCCTCCCCCCCCCCCGGCCCCCTCTCCGTCCCCGTCCCAGTGGAACCGCTCCCTGCGAGGACTCATGTCCCTCAGCAACACACTTGGTTCCTTGGCCAATCACCTCCATACTGTATAGTCATCGCTTCTCTGTCCACTAATGGGAACAACCTCCCTGTGCGCAATGTTAAATCCCTCCATTAAATCTTCTCTCGACCTCAGTGTTAGGAACTGGAAACCAGTCGGCCCCTCCAGCTCGCACCTCCGGAAAATAACATCACGGCTGCTCTGCTGTTAATTCTCTCTCCACGTCCCCGCCTGCTCTCTGTCGCCTTTTCCCCTCTTGGTTATCGAGAGTCTCAATCTGTTTTATGAATGGCGGTCTCCATACGCATTTTTCCTCCATCTTAGCCGTTACCAGATAACCTACACCAAGGGCTCGGTGGGTAAAGAAGTCGCCTCACCACCACCTTCTGAAAGACTCTGCCGTATGGATAATATCACCTGAATCCCCACCCGCCCCATCTCATCTATTGACAGACCTCAGCCAAAGTACAAACGGCAGGAGCGCGGACAGAGTGCGAACCGGTACATTGGGAGATATGACGAGACAATGAGGAGATAACAAGGTCAACAAAAACACCTACTGTAACCGTGGACTGAGACGGAGAGCAGGACGGTGCAGAGACAACCCCGGAGAGACCACATCGCCAACACTTCAGTGTGGAGTCCACCTCACCCACAGCTGTGAGCTTCTTGACGCTGAAATGCGGAACTTGCTCCAAGTATTTCTACATTTCCGGCAAAGATTCGAGGAACTGCTATACGTACTGATAATTAGTCATTTCATACTGAGCAGGGTTAGGGTCCTGAGCAAAAATCAGTCATGGAGGAACTAAGCGGGTTAAGCAGTATCCGTGAAGGGACATTAACAGACGGCGTCTGAATAAAGAGGTCAAGACCCGGCACGTCGTCTTCCCATTCTCCTCCACAGGCGTTGCCTGAACCGCTGATCTTTTTCCAGCAATTTGGTTTTCGCACAAGATTCCGGATCTGCATGTTCGTGTCCCCAGCATTATCGCCATGGAGCGGTGTAGTGCAGGAACAGGCCTTTTAACCCGGCATGCGTACAATGTGCCAACAAGTATCCATCCCATAATCCTAGTGACCCTCGAGGAATGCAAAGAACGTCAGAGAGTCTTTACATGTAATAGCACAGGCAGACAAAATTAATGATCATCTAGATCAACTGCGAAAATGTGCTAAGGAATAGAAGGCCAGTCATTTAACAAAAGTAATGACGCACACTGTGAACGACGGGGCCCTGGCGAGTGCTGGAAAACAAAGAGCCCAATAGCACACAAGTTAACATTTTCCAGAAATTGGCGACACGGGTAGTCAGCGTGGCGAGGAAGGTGTGTGGCAGGTTTAGGCAGGATTAATGTGGCCCATTCACATTAATCCCACCTTAATCCAATTCAACCCATCAAAGGCTGTATCTCATTCCAGGGTAGCTGTCATCTCGCTTTGTTTCCAAGGATATTGCGGCTGTGAAATCTGCTTCTGTGTTTTCCAGTTTGTGTGAGGAAGTGAATGTAAAGAATGAATCACCCGTTGTCACCCTGCAATCGGAGCGACAGCAGGACCCAGCAACGACAACCCCACAGACACTTGTTCACCAACACCTCAGTGCTATAACCACCTCTCTCACGGCTGTTTAATTCTAGACCCATTTGCTTTCTTCATTTGCTGCACAATGTTCAGGAGTTGCTAAACTACAAAACTAGGCTCCCTGCATCACCCCCAACCATCTCTTCTCTGTCCACCAATGGGAACATCCTCTCTGTAGGCGATGTTAAATCCCTCCATTAGATCTTCTCCCGACTGGAAACCAGTCGGCCCCTCCAGGTTGTACCTCCGGTCAAGAACATCGCGGCTGATCTGCTGTCAAACCTCTCTCCATATCCCCGCCGGCTCTCTGTCAACGTTTGCCCTCTTGCTTATCGTGTCTCACTCTGTTTTATGAATGGCGGTCTCCATACGCATTTTCCTCCATCTTAGCCGTGACCAGATAACCTTCACGAACGGCTCGGTGGGTCAAGGGGGCGCCTCACCACCACCTTCTGAAGGACACTTAGGTATGGACAATATCACCACATTCCCCACCCGCCCCAACTCATCCATTGACATCAATTGATCTATTTTCCCTCTCAATCCCATTCTGTTGCCTTTTACCCATAACCCTGACACCCGCACTAATACATTATCCATCTCTGTCATTAAAATATCCATTGACGGCATCGACAGCTTTCGGTGGCAACGAATTCCACTGATTCAGCAACCTCTGTCTAAATATATCCCTTCTCGTCTGCTTTCTAAAGGCATGTCCTGCTATTTAGAGGCCACAGCCTCTGGTCCACTAGTGGAAACATTCTCATCCGGAGAGTGCTGCAAAGCAGACAGATCCAGAGGTACAATGACACTGTGCCTTTGGGGTGACAGTTAGGTACTGTAGCGAAGAAGGAGTATGGCACGCTTGCTGTCATTGGGCAGCACTTTCAATATTATAAGTGCGGCTTTATGTTACAGCCCTTCAAGGGTTGGACGAACCAAAGGTTTGCGGAGAGTGTGGTCTCTACGGAAAGCGGAAATGGATGGGGATGGGAGAACGTTGAAGTTTGGCGAGTAAGGCTTTCAACAAAGTACGGGGAGGATTAGAACGTGTTTTAAGGAGTCAGATTTACTTACATAGATCCGGCAAACAGGTTTGACTGAACTTAATCCCCCTCAAGAAGAATCCCCATGGACGCACAAGTAGAAGTCCAGCATAAAGGAAGACGGCGGGCGTTGAAGATTGGACTTTGCACAATTTCAATCTTCCAGATGTGTAGATGTGGTCAAAAGTGCAACTCAAGCTGTGCACGATGTTGCATGCAACACTACTGTTTGCATGAACAGATGCTATGCGGAGGATGCGTGGAGTATGGAACGAACCTCTTTGGTGGTAGAGTGCGTTCTGCTTTTTTTATTTCCCTGTGTTGCCCGGTAACCCCATCCACCTGTGACCCCTCTGCTCCATGTTCCATTGGGACAACGGGAAATGTTATTGTACAACATTTGATGGAGGCAGCCATTTTTGGTTGAAGCCTGTTTCATCACCAGCCACCAGCCAACCATTCACACTGAGCCCACATTGATCCCATTCAGTCCAATACAGGCTGTATCTCATTCCCGGGTACCCGTCATCCCTGTTTGTTTCTATTCACCCCGAGGCTGTGAACATTGTTTCTGGACTTTGCAGTTTCTGTGAGGAAGTGAATCTAAAGAATGAATCAAACGCTGTCAAGCTGCAGTGAGAGCGACAGCACAACTCTGCAAAGACAACCCCACAGTCACTTCCTCACCAACAGCTAAATCGGTGATCTCACGCAATGTTCTTTTCTTGGTTCTGAAATGTAGAAGTTGCTCTCTTCATTTGCTGCAAAATGTTCAAACACCGCTAAACTACAACACTGGCATTCATCACTCAAAGGAAGGAGGCAGAACAGAGAGCAAAGTCTATTTAGGAATGAAAGGCGCAGCAGCAAACTTTGCCTTCAGTGGAATCCTACCTTGGCAGCAGGGAAGCCACACAGGGGAATAAGTGGATGCTATTCCTAGTGGCCGACATTGATGTGCGTGTTTAGTTTAGTTTAGTTTAGTTTAGTTTAGTTTAGTTGTTTGTCACGTGTACCGAGGAACAGTGAAAAAACATTTGTTGCATGCTAACCAGTCAGCAGAAACACAATAAATGATTACAGTAGAACCATTTACAGAGTATAGATTCGTGATATGGAACGTCGTTTAGTGCAATGTAAAGCCAGCAAATTCCGGCCAAGGAGACTCCTAGGTTCATCAAAAAAAGGTAAATAGTAGTTCAGTCCTGGTCTCTGGTTGTGGTAGGATGATTCAGTTGCCTGATAACAGCTGGGAAGAAACTGTCCCTGAATCTGGCGGTGTGCGTTTTCACACTTCCTCTAACTGTTGCCTGATGGGAGAGGGGAGAAAAAGGTGGCCAGGGTGCGCCTCGTCCTTGATTATGCTGCTGGCCTTGCCCAGGCAGCGTGAGGTATAAATGGAGTCTATAGAAGGGAAGATGGGTTGTTTGATGGTCTGGGCTGCGTCTACAATTCCCTGCAATTTCTGGCGATCTTGGATGGAGCTGTTCCCAAACCAAGCTGCGACGGCACATGATAAAATGCTTCCCAAAGCGCGTCTGTTGAAGTTAGTGAGAGTTGTCAGGGACTTGCCGAACTTCCTAAGCCTTCTAAGGAAGTAGAGGCGCTGGTGTGCGTTCTTGGTCATTGCTTCAATATGGGTGGTCCAGGAGAAGTTGCTGGGGATATTGACTCATGGGAATTTGAAGTTTTCAAACCACTGCAATTCCCTGACACGTTGACTCCAGAAGCGTGTCAAACCTGTGGATTAACTAAAGCTCGCAGTATTTATACCAAGACAGATGATCTTACAACTAGAGGGCAGAGGGTTGTGAGACTGGAGAGATGTAAGAGGGAATCGATTAATAATATTTTCACAGACATTCGTCTGCATATGGGATGAAGCTATGGAAGCAGATGCGATTATGACTTCCAAACGGCATTTCGACATATATGTATACGTCATACGATTATAAGACACAGCAACGGAATTAGTTCATTCGCCTATCGAGTACACACCTCTTTTCATGAATCGTCAGCTATCCACGTCTTCCAGAGGTGCCTGCCTGATGCGCTGAGTAGCTCCGGAACTTTGTGTCTTTTTGCGCAGTGATTATTTAGTTTTCTCTGACGTTCAGTGTCCCATTATAGACACCCTGGAACCGGTTCCCTCGCTCTCGCACCGAGGCTCTGTATTCTCATGGTACCTCCTTGGGCGAACACAACGGACTCAGAAAGAGAAGGTTGAGAGTGATGGGTAGAAATGATTTAGAGCAACATGGGTCAAACGCAGGCAAATGGGTGTATCTTGGACGGGGACTCCTGAGTAGCATCAAAGGGTGGGTCCGAAGGGCCTCTTTGCAAGTTCTATTACTCGAGCAACAGGCACCAACTTGGTAAACTGAGCTCCTGTTCCCGCCCTCCCTTTAAACTCACCGGACCCCAGGTCCCTCGCTCCCTTTAAACCCACTGGGGGACACATTAAAGTGCCCCCCTGAAACTGACTGGGTAAACTGGAGAAATTAGTAAACGGCTGTGTGACATTAACAAATTAAAAACGAGTCGGAGAATTAATATGATTGACAACCAAAGTTCGATAAAGTCAGGTGGGATCGGCGGGCGTCATTGTGAGAATATGTCCACATTTATCTAGCTTGTAAGATCGGGACAAAAGACCTAGTTTGTGGGAGGATCGTTCAGTAATCGGAAAACAGCGGGACAATAGGAAACGGGAAGTTTAGAAGGATGAGGGGTCTCTTCATTAAAACTGACCGAATAGTGAAAGACCTGAATAGAGTGGATGCGGAGAGGATGTTTCCACTAGTGGGAGAGTCTAGGACCAGAATAAGAGCACGTACCTCTAGAAATTATGGAATTCGTGGCCAGGGAAGGCTGGTGATCGCCGTCAATTTATATATTTAAGACGGAGATGGATATATTCTAATGAGTACGGGTGTCATGGGTTATGAGGAGAAGGCAGTAGAATTGGGTTTAGAGGTTTGTGCTGCACACGATGCCAAGACCTACTCTAACCAGCCAGCTCTTAATCCATATCCCTCCATTCTCTGCCTCTTTGGCTGTAGCTTCAGGGTGGTTGGTCCAGGACACATTATTGGCGATATTTGCCCTAAGGACAGTTCCTTAGGGCAAATTATTAGGGAACCGGGAGCCTTCATCTACTTCCAGCGGCTCATCATTGTTTGACATCGTCCCACTACAATGGTGTCATCTCCAAACTGGTAGATGATCCAGAGCAGAGTTTGTCCGCACAACCGCGACTATGGGGAGAATAGTAGGGGAATGCCAATACATCCTTGCGGGGCAACTGTGTTGAGAATTATTGTGGTGGATGTTTTGTCGCATATCTTCGCTGCTTGTGGTCCATGGGTCAGGAAGTGGAAGATCCAATGACAGAGGGGGAAATGTCACTGGACCCCATCTTCGGAAGTTTGAAGAAGAGTTTGTGGCGGCACAGTGGAGCAACAGTGGAGTTGCTGCCTTACAGCGACACGTTCCATCCTGACTATGCGTGCTGTCAGTACGGAGTTTGTATGTTCTCCC
Source organism: Leucoraja erinaceus (assembly GCF_028641065.1). Classification (NCBI taxonomy): domain Eukaryota; kingdom Metazoa; phylum Chordata; class Chondrichthyes; order Rajiformes; family Rajidae; genus Leucoraja; species Leucoraja erinaceus. The sequence goes on from NC_073379.1 coordinate 12,716,582, forward strand.
TGTGACCGAGTTGGTTTCCTCCGATGTGCAGGATAGTGTTAATACCGGGTTCACTGGTCGGCGGGGACGCCGTGGACTTGTTTCCACGCTATATCTCTAAAATATAAGGTCTGGGTTGGGACTGACACATGTGTGACTGGATTTACACGGGATTAGTGATTTGAGTTTGATTGGAATTTGCTTTGTTCGTTTACGGGTCAAAGTTTGTTAACACACCAAGACCCACATTTTCGTAATACCTCTGACAAACAGAGGCCCCGGGTTTGTGTGATCCTTTATTTTAACCCGGGTACGGGTCCCACACTCCATTTAAACACTAGGGTTCCGTATTCCCATAGTACCTGCTCAGCCTGGGAAACACAAACGACTAATATATGAAAGGGTGAGTGATTGATGGGTCAATGGGTAGAAAATATTTAGAAGGATAATGGGTCAAACGCAGGCAAATGGGTCCAAATTAGGTGGGGCATCTTGGGCAACATCAACGAGTGGGGCCGAAAGGCCTGTTTGCATGTTCCATGATTGTAAAAGCAGGCACCAACTTGTCAACCTGAGCTCCTGTCTGTGCTGTTCTGCCCGTGACCGGGAGGATTTTCTCCGGGAGACCCGGCTTCTACCCACATCCCAAGACCGTGCGGGCCTGTAGATCAATTGGCCTTTGTCTATTTCACCTAATGTACAGCGAGTGGATGAGTAAATAGGATAACATAGGGCTCGTGTGAACGGGAGATCGATGGTGGACGTGGATTCTGTGAACCGAAGGAGTTTCCATGCTGTATCTGTAAACTAAGATCAAGCGCTAGAAACATAGAAACATAGAAATTAGGTGCAGGAGTAGGCCATTCGGCCCTTCGAGCGTGCACCGCCATTCAATATGATCATGGCTGATCATCCAACTCAGTATCCCGTACCTGCCTTCTCTCCATACCCTCTGACCCCCTTGGCCACAAGGGCCACATCTAACTCCCTCTTAAATATAGCCAATGAACTGGCCTCAACTACCCTCTGTGGCAGAGAGTTCCAGAGATTCGCCACTCTCTGTGTGAAAAAAAGTTCTCCTCCTCTCGGTTTTAAAGGATTTCCCCCTTATCCTTAAGCTGTGACCCCTTGTCATGGACTTCCCCAACATCGGGAACAATCTTCCTGCATCTAGCCTGTCCAACCCATTAAGAATTTTGTAAGTTTCTATAAGATCCCCTCTCAATCTCCTAAATTCTAGAGAGTTATAAACCAAGTCTATCCAGTCTTTCTTCATAAGACAGTCCTGACATCCCTACGGTGATTGGCTGGAGAATGGCGGGGAATGGACTGAGATTTGTACAAGATAACAGGTAACAAAGAAACAGAACTGGAGATGAGTCAAATGCTCGATGTGGCCATGGATCCAATGGGCCGAATGGTCCTTTGGAAATGTTACAAGCAATTCAGAACGTCATTGTATTAAAATTAAAATAAAGCAAACCAAATAATTATTGTATATCTGAATTTAATAACCATTATACACGTTGTTCCATGTTGCTCTCTCATTCAAATATATTGAGAGATTTATACATATACGAAATTAAGCACACTGAATTCAAAATTAAAGTTATGTTCTATATGTATTGCATAAGTAAATTTAATTAGCATTTTCGATTTATCGCCCTTCCATTAAAATATACTTCGAAGGTTGTAAATATATTAAATTAAGCAAACTGCATTAATAATAAGGTTGTATTCCCTGCGTGCTCAATGCATCATTTGAGATTTATAAGCAGAGCACTACAAAGCAAAGGACTCGAAATAGATTAGTCAGGATCCAGGGGTTGCCACAGCAGGGAGGTTTGGACATGCTTCTGGAGTCAATGGGTCAGAGAATTGTACAGTGAAGAAATTGGGCCTTCGGACACACATGTCGATATGACCATCTTTGTCTATGTACATGCATCCCGTTGGCCTCAATTAGATCCATATCCTTCCAACTTGTAATAAGAGGGAACTGCTGATGCCGGTGTTTACCAAAGATAGACACGATGTGCTTGCGTAAGTCAGTGGATCAGGCAGCAACTCTGTAGGACGTGGATAGGTGACGTTTCGTGCCCGGTCCCCTTCTAACCAACTGGGAATTTGCAGCACTTTGCCCATCCTTCCAACTATTTCCTAATTAAGAGCCTGTTCATGCGTCTAAACGTCTATTGTACATGTTGGTGTATCTCATTTCCACCACTTTGTTTACTAGCATATTCCAGATATCAAACCCTCTCGGTGTACAGAACCTTTCCTTTGAACTAGAAGTACTGCATTTTATTATATTACACAAATATTAAAAGCGAGTCGGATAATTAGTATGATTGACAACCATAGGTCGACAAAATCAGCCAGACCGCAAAAGCAGGTGGGATCGGCGGACTTCATTGCGAGGCAGGTTATATTGCAGTCGGAACACTGGTCTGCTCAGCTTCCACGGATGGATCAGTCTTCACGCTTGCTGCGGACACAACAAGACCAATTAAAACAAGCCTCAGTAATTGTCCCACAAGACCATTCCTGGCATCTCCATTCACAGCCGTCATTTAAATATGTGAAGTGATTCGGAGATTTGAAGGGAATTCTCCAGAGGGGAGACGTTATTGTCAATGTCAGCGTTTGACAACAACATTTGAGGTGGACATCAATATACGAAACAGGTGATTAACTTAACATGGGGCACGTATATTGGTCGTTTGTCCGGAGGTTCAGCCCA